>NC_056741.1:1083195260-1083202760 GCF_019279795.1 Protopterus annectens
TTGTATAATGCATTAGTAGCTTTTTTGTTTCTAATATCCAGGCTCTGTCCATAAATTCGATCCCTTAACCTCCTGGAGGTTTTATCCACATAGAAGGGAGAGCATTTTAGACATTAGGTTAAATGTATCACATCTGTGGGACAACAATTATAATGCCCCTTGATTTATAAGTCACTCCTCTGACTGTAAAAGCATTGCCACAAATAATCTTGGAATAATGTGGACTTACATTTAGCTTTTAGTAATAGAGAAAATTAAGAAAGATATTCAGGGTAGAATAATAGATGAACATCTTGATGTTTGTGAGTTGAGATGGCAGCTCAAATTAAATGCAGCCAGCTACCCTAGTCTTAATGAAACTGTTACTCTTAATTCAGTTTTAAAATTGAAGCATTTTGAGTGTGTGTGATTCTATGGGTTCTTCTGCTTTATCATGTGACCCTTAGGAGGGATATTTAAATGTTTGTTTTAACCTAATATTTTAGTTCTGATGACGTTCCAGTGAACTTAGGAGTAAAAGTGCTCAACTCTGGTGAATAAAGTTTTATACCTTATTTCTGGCTCCAAGTTGTCCTCTGTGTATCACCAAGGAAGTTTGTAGCACAAGCCAACAGTAGGAGTCAAGTCTAATACTGTAGTCAGGCGGTGTGGGTTCAAATACCACAAGTAACAAATATATAGTAAAATCTTTTAAAAATACTACATAATTTAATTTCAACATAAGTGACATAACTGCCCTGCTGTTAACTTAATCTGTTTAATTGGACCAAGCATATGTGCAATATGGATTTCTATTACAAGAACAAAAGTTCACTACTTCGAACTTGTAATAGGAAGCCTCACTTCTGCGAAAGTTCACTTTAAAGAAAGTGAACTTTTGCATAAATGCACTTAACCGAAAACACGGCAGCACAGTGGAGGACATAAAAAACAAGTTATGTCCTCCACTATGGTGCGATAGTTATGGACATTAGGGTTAGGGCATGGATTAGGGTAAGGGGATAGTTAGTAAAGCTATCCCCTTACCCTAACCCATGCCCTAACCCTAAGGTTGATGACTATCGCACTATATGTGGAGGACATTGTTATGTCCTTCACTGTGCTGCAGTCGTCATGGACCTTAGGGTTAGGGCATGGGTCATGGTAAGGGGATAGCTCTATGGGCAATCACCTTACTATGACCCATGCCCTAACCCTAAGGTCTGTGAGTACTGCATGGAAGTTCAGTACAACACCCGTTCATTGTACTGAACTTTGCATAAGCGCACTTTCAATTAAGTGCACTTTCGCTGCAGTGAGCATTCCATGCACTATTTCGAATTATTGAAAATTTGATCTAGTGTATGGAACCCATGCAATATATGCACATTACAGGGATTACATTGAGCAAGCCTTAATTATAACTTGTTTTTGTTAAGCAGTATACATAAATATAAAAGTAGAGTTAAAATATTTTATTATTATGATAATGCACTGCATGTCATATATAATGCTACTAATCACATCTTTTTTTTCTCATAACACAAACTTTATCTCTTTTTTTCTATGTGTTGTCAAAACATTTCCATGTCATCCATCTCTGACAAATCACAAAATGCTTCACAGCACAGGGAGGTAAGCAAACTCCTGTGGCTAAACCTTCCCCAACTCCACCAGCTGCTGCGCCAATGCCCAGCACATCTGAGACCCAGCCTGGCAGTACTGCCTCTGCTGTTCCTGCATTACCTGGGCCCTACACATCAGGTAGCACTACCCCAGCAGTTGGTGTTGTGGTACCCTCCAGAAGTAGAGAGAGAGATGCGGAAATTTTATCACCCACCAATAGATGCCAGAGTTGGTGCATAGAGTTGTGCACAGCAACACCGATGCAATCCCATACCAGATGGAGAGGCTGCTCTCACTTATGGTCCATAGGAGAAGATGTCAAAAAATGGGCACCTGTCCCACAAAAAAAATTATATCATCCCATACATAGCTCTCCACTTTGCACATGTGTCTTCTTGATGCATTTGATTCATTCCAATTGGCTATACATCATGATTCAATTGTTTCACCCCTCTTTGTTGAGGTGACAGGCCAAATTCAGCTAATATTCTGTACATATTTGCATTTTACACTGTTGAAGAAGTTGATAGCTATGGGTCGCCCTCCTGCACATTCCTATATTGCTTTCCCTTTATTGTTGCCCCCTGCTTCCCCTTTTCACTATTTTATCACCTTTACTCTGGTCAAAAATAGAATCACACTCAGCATTCATAAGTAAAAAAAAAGCAATAGAGCCCTTCACGTTTTGGCCTATGTGTTTGCACAGAGTTTGACATTGAGCACCAATGCCAAGCAATGGTGAAAAGCTTTTCAATGGTGTGGATACCTCAATGCAATGTTGCTTAAACATGTTGTGCTAAGGTAACACACAGTGAATGTAGAATAAAGAATTATTACATTGCATTATAAATACATATTTAAAACTATTAGATAAATCTGGATTTGAATCCTGTATCGTCTGGGCTACAAAAGAAATCTTTCAATGCATTTCTTTACACCTGCTGCCATAGAGGTAGCTATGCAGCAGGTATGTTTCTTGCACTTAGTACTATACACACTGCTGACTGCCATGCCTTTCTGCTTAATGTGTTTGCACAGATGTAAGCAAACCAATAGAACTCTTATAATTTTTATCAATGAAGCTGAGGTTTGCATTTGCTCATCACTTAACTACACATAAACAGGGAAAGCAATATAAATGGGTATCTCGCATGCCCAAACACTTTGCCATCCATCGCACACACCAGCTGCTTAGCATTGTGCTATGGGAAGTGGACAGATACATGTATTACTTATGTTTACTGTCCATTTAGTCTTCATCCCATAAAAGTACATGTAAAAACACAAACAAAGGGAAGGCATTTTTTTAAGGAAAGAACAGATATTTACACTGTAGCCATGTGTTACTTGTACACATACACTTCAACCTTGGTCTCATTACTTGTTCAATATCAACTATACTACATAAATAAATAAAAAATGCTTTAGTATATACCATGGACATCTTTATACTGACAGTGCATATTCAGATTTTCCAATATTGTAGTAATGTGGACAGCTGTTGGCATATAGTTTGCAAAGCTGTCTTTTTAAGGTATACCTGCACATTGGAAACA
Source organism: Protopterus annectens (assembly GCF_019279795.1). Lineage (NCBI taxonomy): Eukaryota > Metazoa > Chordata > Ceratodontiformes > Protopteridae > Protopterus > Protopterus annectens. Next base: position 1,083,198,422 of record NC_056741.1, read on the forward strand.
ACAAGCAATCTACTCTTGACTGGGCTTTAACCAACAAACTCTCAATAATCTACCATGCAGGTTGTCTCCCCGACAGCCTAAGCGATCATATACCAACCTACATCATAAGACATCATAATCATCCCACCAAATATACAAATTACAAACAAGTATTCAATATAAGAAACATTTCTGTACACACACACACACACACACACACACACATATATATATATATATATATATATATATATATATATATACACCTTCAAACTACTTCTTCAAAACAGTGACTGGTCCCCCTGAAATACCTTCCACTAGACTCTGCTGTCCAATACTTTAACAACAAATTCCTTGAAATTCTCAACAGCCTGGCTCCCATCAGGAATATTAAGACTAAAGCAAGCTACTGCCCATGCCTCTCTAAAGAAACCAAACAACTACTGAAACAAAGAGGTAAACTCTAGTCCCAATATCAGTCTAATAAAAACAAAACTTACTATGAAAATTATCGTCACATAAGAAATAAATTGACAAAAAAAATTAAGAGTTACAAAAAAAGAAAACACTATTAAACCAGAATCCAACAATTAAATCATAACAACCCACAAAAATTCTGGGCCTACATTAATCAACTTCTAAAACCAGGACAAACCAAAAACCCACACCCAATATCACAAATTAAAAATATAATACAGCTACCCAATTTAACTCCTTCTTCATCAATTTATCGTCTCACTTATAAAAGACAAACATACTGCACCTCCAGTCACCTTACCACTAACCAGTAGAACCAACACCACTATCTCTCTCCAGCCCATCCAGACAAATAAGATAAAAAAATTGTTAACTAAACTGAAACTCACATCTCTTGCAGTAGATCAGCTACCAAACGAAAACCTTAAAATGGCAGCTGATGTCATTTGCTATCCCATATCAATATTGCTGAACGATACATACCAAAAATCTGGAAAACTTCTAATGTAATCCCTATTCAAATTGGTAGATCATCACTAGAACTGTCTTACTACAGGCCAATTTCCATATTATCACCACTCTCAACAATCTTGGAGAAATGTATCCATTCTCAACTACTCAACCACCTGTTAACATAAAATCAGCTATGCAATTCTCAGCATGGCTTCCACCCCAAATGCAGTACCACAACAACACTATTAAGCTTCGCCAACATCATAAACCTGATTAAAAATGAAGGGAAACATATCTCTAAAATCTTTTTAGATATGTCAGAAGCATTTGGCACAGTATTCCACCAAAAGCTCTTATGCGAGCTTGCCTCCCTCAACTTATCTCAGGAAATGCTTTCCTGGTTCCACAGCTATCTTTCCAACCACCAAAAGGCTGTGAAGTGACAAAAAGAGCTCTCTCCTTTGCTACCAGTTGCTGTTGGTGTCCCACAAGGATCAGTATTAGGACCACTTTTTTTTTTTTTCCATCTTTACAAACAAACTTCACATGGCCTGTAACCTTGCCACCCTCATCCAGCACACAGATGACTCCACTATCATCTGTTCTTCATCCTCCTTGCCACAGCTCCTATAAATTACCCAAAAGTCTTTCTCCACCATCAAATCCTTCCTGCACAACCTCCATCTCATCCTAAATCCCAATGAAACCAAATTAATTATTTTCCAGATCACTCACAATAAAGCCAAAAAACACAGTCAGCACTTCAGAATCATCTCTTCAAACAACACAATAATTGAACCAACCACAGAAACAAATGTGTCACCACTGATAGTAATCTGAAATTTGACAAACATTTGGCACGTTATTAAAAAAAACTCACATCAAACTAGGTTACGCTGTAGGATCAAGCCTTACCTTACCAATTCCTTGAGAATAGCAATCGCCAGGACACACCTACTATCCACCCAAGTATACGCCAACCCAATATTTACAAACCTTAGAAAGGTAGTTCTAAATAAACTAGAGGCTTGTTACCATAAAATTGCCAAATTTGCCATGAACCTTCTTAACAGAACCTACTGTTGTGTTGCTCTACAGCAACTACAATGGCTGAGCTAACCAATCTTTTGTCGTACAACCAACTTACAGTAACCCATTCCATCATATAACTTCTTGATAAGTGTCCCACCCTCCAAAACATAATACAAATCCACATTAATAATAGACCCCTAGATCCTCTAACAAACTCCTGCTAAAAGTTACCAAACCAAACAACAACTTTGGAGACTCCCTTTATTCAAATCAAATCTCAGAAAAATGGAACTCTAGCCCTCAGAATGTTCTCACTACACAGAACCCCATATAATTCAAAACACAACTTTTTACATACCTAACTGAGAACTGGACATGCTCCTGCACATCTCCAGGCTAATGAGCTGCATCAACTCACCATCTTACAAATCTTTCCATCCCTACTCTTGTTTTTCTTCTCTTCTGCAGCCCTAAATATCTAGCCCACAATCTCTCTTAATATCATCAATTAAATATTGCAATCTGTTTCAATTACTTTTGCTGCATCCTTATATGTTTTAAACTCTAGATCGATGTGCTGACTGATTTAGTCCAACACATTTTTCTTTCTGGGCTACAGTGAATAATTTGTGACAAATGCAAATAATTGTATGTTAGTTGTTTTACAAGTCTTTTGTGCTTGTAAACTTGTAACAATTATAAATGTCACTGAATGTATCCAATCAATGATTGTAAATATGATGACTAGCTTCATCCAACATGTTTTGCATCTTTTTGGTATACCGTGAATAATTTGTGACTAATGTAAATAATGTATTTTAGATGTTGTAACGCTAGTCTTTTGTTCTTATAAACTTGCAGTACTTAGAACTATCAATGAATGTATACATTCAATGCTGGCTAGCATATATAAGAGTGTATGGTGTCGTATTGTTTTGTATTCCTCTTTATGTGAAACTTTTCACCCTGGGCCTCCACTGAAAATGGCCTACTAAGCCCAGTCAGACCTCCCAGGTAAACAAATGTCAAATACAATAATAAATAAATAACAGCAAATGCTACACCTTGCACATTCATCAATCTGGAAACATACAGATCTTTAGTATCTTGACAGTTGTACATGGCTATCTATCCATTTCAAGCAGGCATCCCAACATCCAATGATGTTGCCATCTACTGTAAAGTGTCCTGCCGCCTTGCAAAAGTCACACTTGTGACATGGCATTTGCATTAAGTACTGAGTTCTCTTGTCACTGTTCTTAGCCAGAGGTTTTAATCTCACCGCATTAAACTGGTGTGCGTGTGTGTGTGTGTGTGTGTGTGTGTGTGTGTGTGTGTGTGTGTGTGTGTGTGTGTGTGTGTTCACTTGGTTGCCTTTAGAGAGAACATTTTAAATTGCCACATGTGGGGCACTGTTATTACCATCTTTTCTTCACCAGGCACTGCTGATGTCATCACTTATAAAGTGCTGTCCGACACTCTTCAGGTCAAACTTATGCTGTGGATCTGGCATTAAACATTGAGTTCTCTAGTCTGTGTATGTAGAAAGGTAGGGGTTCTGCTCTCACTGCAGTGAAATAGTGTGTGTGTGTGTGTGTGTGTGTGTGTGTGTGTGTGTGTGTGTGTGTGTGTGTGTGTGTGTGTGTGTGTGTGTGTGTGTGTGCGTGTGTGTGCGTGTGTGTGTGTGTGTGTGTGTGTGTGTGTGTGCAGTTGGTTAATATTAGAGAGAACATTTTAGACTAGCATGTGAGATGCTTCCCCCTGACTGGTTATCTATAATGCAGTCTATGTACCCTTACTGATCATTTATGCATCTTTTGTTCAGTATGGCTGAAACAGGTTTCCACAATACTCTGTACTGTATACACTTTCATGTAATGTGTTGGAATTTGGAACTATATACATTACTTTATTAATAACCCTGGTAATCATTGTGGCATTTTGCGCGAACACGCAGACCCAGTTTGCCCGTAGGTAAACAGGTTTATATATATGCTGCTGTCTGTGTTGCTTTTTAAGGTTTCTTGGCCAACAACACTGTTGCTGGCAATGAAACCCCTCTTATTTATGTTTAAACATGGTATGCAGCTTGCATATGGAATTAGCATTGTTGCTCACTGCTCAAACACATAAACTCCATGTAGGGTCTGTGCTAAGCCTTCATGGAGTTTATTCAATCCCTAGGTTATTCTTTTTTTATTATTCCTTTAACCCATTATTTCTTTCTGTTGTTTTTTTTTTCTGACATCTTGTCTTTCAGATCTCATCATTTTTATTCCAGATATATATGTGTTTGTACATGTGCATCTGTGTGTTTGTGTATGTACTTATATGCAAATGTGGTTATGTACTGGGGGGTTTGAGTGCTTTTCCTTTCTTGTTTCAACTGTTTTTTTTT
>NC_056741.1:1083207760-1083250260 GCF_019279795.1 Protopterus annectens
ACCTGGAAATATCCAAAAGTTACTAACTCTGATTTACTACACAAGTACTTTAGGAATGGCATATAGTTGTATGTAATGCAGGTTAAACTCTCTGAATATGGATACTTTTGTGAACAGCAAGTTAAACAATTCACTAACTCTGGACTATACTGGACTCATACAAAATGTGTCATAGGTAGTTCAGTAAATCAGTATCAGATTTCTTACATCTTTTCAAAGAAACCTTAACTCCACCATCAGAACTAGCAATACCACCTGCTCCAACTTATTAGCACACCACCCTTAATCCCTATTAGCCCTATTAGTCCTACAATTTATATCTGATCCTTAAGACTTCCTTCTTTAATACCTCTCAGGAGAATGATTTGTCTCCATTTCTGTTTTAACACAGAAGCTCTAAGTGATGTCAAGAATCTTCCCACCCTAACAGGGTATAAGACCTCACAAGTGGCGCTGCCACACTACTGTTTTCCTTAAATGTGCAGTACCTTTCATCTCTTTAATCCTTTAACATAAATCTGCAGTCTTCAAATCAGTACAACCGACATACCAACTTACTGCAAATACTCCATATTAATTCCTTTCTATGGGGCCTTAATCTTAACAATTTTATGTTCTACCACCTAAAGCACATCTACCTCTCCCTGCTAAACTGGATGATGTACTGTATTATAAACAAATCTCAAAATATTGTCTACTTTCTCATCTCAGTCTTTTTTTCAGGGAATACTATACCCTCAACCCTGTGTACAGTTCAAACCTCAATGTGTGTTCTCATTGGAAAAAAACAATAAGTACCCTTTTAAATGACATAAAATAATAATGGCATTGTTAATGGCAAGATTTTTATGACCATTAAGATAAAAAAAAAGGTCCAAAAAGAGCAGACAGGACCAAGAAAAATAGATCCAAGGCAGGAAGCCAAACCAAGGCAAGCTGGTACTTTATAAAAATGTTCAGAAAACAATCTGATACTTTATTGCGAAACAGTAAAAACAAGCGCTTTCGCTCGGTCTCTGCCGAGCTTTATCAAGTTAAAAATACAAAGTGCAACAAAGCTTTAAATACATTATGGCTAGTTGTTAATCAATTAAAACTTGAAATTGCTAAATTACTAAATTATTAAAACTCAAACCTGGTACATAAAAAACAATGCTGTGTCAAACCAATTGAGAAAAAAATATCCTGATAATGTCACAAAAAGGTGTTTGTGTGCTTTTGTGAAAATGTATTCATGTGAAGAAAATTGTTTGACAAAACCAGAAGGATAAATTGTTATTAATAATTGTTGAACTATAAATAAATAAATAAAAAAATAATAAAAAAAATAAATAAAATGATGATGGTAATGCATATTTTTGTACTTCGAGGGTATTTTATGATGGTTGTGACAATGTTTTGACTATGTTTCGACACCTCGGATAATATGTGCCTTCGAGGCTTTAGTTTTTAGCATTTTCATTAGTCTGTATTAGTATTTCACCATCATTAATTATTATTTATTTCCTATTTTTTATTACTATTCCATTACCATCATCATTTTATTTATTTTTTTATTTATTTATTTATTTATTTATAGTTCAACAATTATTAATAACAATTTATCCTTCTGGCTTTGTCAAACAATTTTCTTCACATGAATACATTTTCACAAAAGCACATAAACACCTTTTTGTGACATTATCAGGATGTTTTTTCTCAATTGGTTTGACACAGCATTGTTTTTTATGTACCAGGTCTGAGTTTTAATAATTTAGTAATTTAGCAATTTCAAGTTTTAATTGATTAATTAACAACTAGCCATAATGTATTTAAAGCTTTGTTGCACTTTGTATTTTTAACTTGATAAAGCTCGGCAGAGACCGAGCGAAAGCGCTTGTTTTTACTGTTTCGCAATAAAGTATAAAAGAAAAGGTCCCAGACAGATTTATTATCTAACAAAATACTCAGGATAAATAAATTACAAAGCACTTCCTCTAATCCCACTGTTGCTCATTTAAGTGTTTCTCAAGGCTCAACATGTGAACCCCTAGTTTTATCACTGTTTTGAAACAGTCTGATATTACATATGATAAACCCTAATCTAATGGTTTATGCCAGTGAGCTTGGAAGAGCTGGCAAACAATATCCACTATCCAAAACCAAATACAGAATCCCTTCCTTAAACTTTCATAGTGACCCAGTTTTTTTCTATAGCTTAAAACCTCCAAAACATTAATAATGATATTTCAAAGCTTAAGTCATTTAAATTGTCCTATAATTGTCTATTTCGGATCTGTATATTAGTTAAGGTGTGTATATAAACTAGATAATATCTACACCATCATCTGTAAAAGAAGTTGAGCCAAAAACCCAGATAGGTTCATAGTTATATACACTAGATTAATGACCACCAGGGCCTTTTTAAGCTTAGCTGGACAACCCAACCCAATTGTGTCCCTATGTATCATGGAAGTCTATTAGGATGGGGTATGTTAATTAGGAAGTTTTTAAAGGTTATATGGAGAGTATCTTAGTTTGGGCAGAATTATTGTCTGCCTCTGAATATTAGAGCTATAGAGGCCAAACTAGGGTTGAATTTCTGATTTCACATCCATTGTTCAAGGTTACTTTTAAATAGGGTTAGTGAAAGACTCTGCTTAATATGGATAGGACACTGTTCCAGAGCAAGGGGATCCCATGAGACATTTATTTGTCTCGCCAATATGTCCTGTTTATGTTGCAAGCAAAATTTCCATCAGAGCTGGATCCTAGGATGCCTTGTATGACACCATAGATTCCCTCTCAGTAACCTGTAGGAGACTGAGTATAGAGATGCGGCTTTAAGGCAATCCATATAGTACAAGGTGTTTGTACCCTAATTTCTCATGGTAAGGAACCTTTGTAGCCATTCCCTCTGTTGCTTATGTCTGGTCAGGTACATGCCAAAGGGGGCATTATAGTCAACTGGGTCTGCTAAGGACCAAATAAATTGACATAATGACTTCCTTTGCTATGGATGTCATGCCCTTACATATAAGTTGGGTGACATTGAAGTATTTTATTACTACCTTGGCCACATATTATGAATTATTTTATTACTACCTTGGCCACATGTTGGATAATGGCCAGATTACTGTCTACATGTTTTCCCTGACTAGCAAGTTAACTCTTAATGTTGCCTTATTGATGGAGTAATTAGTTCGGGTGGCTGTTTTCCTCAAAAGGCACTAAAATGTATTTCTTGGCATTGAGTTTTAATTCCTGTCTTTGGCACCAGTCATTTGTCTGTGTTAGTCCTCTTGTAAAATATGTGTGTCAAGGGGGGAATCTACGAAAGCTCCCAAACTGTAACCATCTGTGAACTTGATCATCTGAAGTTCTTTGACAATAGACTTTACCTCTGAGAAGTAGATGCCAAATAGAAGCGGTCTCAGCATGGAGCCCATAACAAGTAGCTCTAGTCATTTCATAGGTTCATAGGTAAGTATTAAGCTAACTGCCCTTGCAAGCCATTTTAATCCCAGGCTATTTCCCTTTCTAAGGTAAGAACCAAACCCTGTACCTTGTCTCTGTGAGATAAACACCTTATCCATTATGTCAACCCCCAAAGCCATCCTTCCTTTACGGTAGGCTCATAGGTGAGTACTAGGCTAGCTGCCTACATGAGTCATTTTAAGGTTAGCCAATTTCTCTTCCAAAAATAAAACCCTGTACTTGTGTCTGTGAGACTACCACCTTATCCATTATGCCAACCACCAATCAGATGGTTTATAAGGGAGTTAGGCTCATAACTCTTGAAATACTCTTGTTTGTTGTTGCATTAAATTATATCTATCTCCCAATCTTCATGAAATAGCTGATACTAAAAATGCTATGTAATGTGCCCGACTCATTTTGGATATTCTTCAAATGTCACACTCCCTCTATCTCTCTCTCTCTCTCTCTCTCTCTCTCTCTCCCCTCTCTCTCTATCCCTCTCTATCTCTCTCTCTCTCTCTCTCTCTCTCCCTCTCTATCTCACTTTCTCTCTCCCCCTCTCAATCTCTCTCTCTCTCTCTCTCTCCCTCTCTCTCTCTATCTCTCTCTCCCTCTCTCTCTCTTTCTCTCCCTCTCTGTCTCTCTTTCTCTCTCCCTCTCTCTCTCTATCTCTCTCTCCCTACAAGATCCATGACTTCATGACCATTCATGCTCCATTTTCCCACCTTACTTTCCCAAACACACTACCAGATATTTTCCATAGCTATTATCTTTAACTTGCTTCTGCTGTTGTTACTTCCATCATCTCTCAGTGTTTTCCTCTTGCTAACATTATTTTACTAATCTTCCTACTGCCATCAAACTGTATGGTTCATTAACTTTTCATTCTCAATTTGTACATCTAACACACTCCACACTATTTTCAACTGACTTTTTAAGTTGAAGTCTGTTCTACCTTATTTCCCAAATTTTCTTTCTTCCTCCCTTTTAACGCTTCTCAGGCCCTTGTCTTACATCTCTAATTAAATGGTTATATCACAGTTCTCTCCTGAGACTGTATACTTCCACACTGCAATTTATTGATGTGTAGTGAATTTAATTTCAAATAAGAACAGACATATGTATATATGTTATGGAAGAAGATACTATTACAATAAATTGTTATGGAACAATAACCAATAATGGATATGTTGCTATGAATGGAGCCGTGCATATTGCCTTGTCAGAAATGTCCATCATTCTGTATAGATTAAACAGGGAGAAATATGCATGAAGGAATATATGAACATATGCATGATGCCTAAAAAGAGCATGTAAACAAGGCACTGTTTAACCATATAGTTAAGTGCCCAGGGCACTGCTTTTTGTTTTTGTATTAGAGAAAGCAGAAATAAATCCTAGGGTGGCTCACAGAGGGAATGGTCAGAAGCTCAGAAACTATGCTGGCAACTAAAAACTAATGCCTAATCACCCCTAGAACTTAATGGACAGGTATCTATTCAAAGGATTTCAAAATAAAAATATTTTGGTTTCTAAAGATTAAGAAATGTACTGTACATTTGGATAAATCAGTGGATGCATAGGACAAACAGTTTTTATAAGATATTTTACATATTATGTATGTTCTCCATCATATGGCCCTCCTATATCCTGTAATCAAATATGCTGGTATTTAATGGGGTAATTTTATGTTTTTAACAGTTCTGATGAAGTCCTGGATATGTAGAGGATGAAACGCTTAATGATTTTTTTTATTTTTCAATAAAAAGTTTTGTGGTAAAAAAATTATGAAACATTCTTTCAGTTATTAGCTTGGTTGGTGGTGACTGCTTTACATTGTTAATCAAAATTACTATAATAGGTGGCCTGACTGTAGACACTCATACCCATCCTTCTTTGTCAGATCCGTCACTGCCCAGGTCACCAAATGGATCAAGGTCGTTTATGTCACAGTAAAGATTTCATCCCACAACAGAGTGGAATACACCTCCCACATGTTAACTACTCATTAAAAGTAAACTAAAAGTTAACACATGACACACGCAAAATACAAATAAAGACAAATCATCCTAGGTCACATAAAACAACCACACAAACACAAAGCTGTGGTTATATTTAAAGAAAAGAGAAAAAAATAACTTTGGAAATGGAACACATCTTCCATTTGCTTCTATGTTAAAAAATGAAGTCAACAAACAGCTGCCCCAAAACAACCTTGTCCATATGTCAGCAACCCTGGGAAGTGAATGTCGCTAATTTTAAAATGAAAAATTTTAAAGAAAAGAATAAAAATGAAAACAAAGCATCACATTGACTGACCAATCAAACAGTAGCATTACCAACAAAAGGATACGATTTTAAGTTAACTAACATTGCCCTAACTGCACTACTTTCGCTTGGAAAGAAGCCACTAACCTAGTTGGACTAATCTAGTCGACAAAGGATAAATAATTAAAAGTAAAAAAAATGCAACAAAAAATAGACTGACACAACAATCAAAACAATTTTAAAAACTACAGAACTAGAGTAGAGGTTTGTACACAAGACAAATCGTTCCTAAGAACCTAATGGAACTACATAAACCCATGTTAAGTAGGCTATGTAAGTAATAAACTACAACCCTTTAAAAAGAACAGGAAACAGTCATGCAAGCAAAAACAAATAGGAAGGAGGTGGATAACTGGAATACAGATGGGTCAGGTCCAAGTGTTATGATATTTTAAATATGCTGAACTTCAAGATTAAGGAATGCAGTTTTATGATTTATGGTTATACTGTACAGCTATTCATTATGTAACTTGCTCCTTAATCTTACACTATCAGTATTTCCTGTATCTGCTAACACCTTGCATTCCCTATGTAAGCATGTGCTATTACAGAATCAAATAGCTTGTACTACAGGTTTCGTGAACAGCTATTCTGGTGAGTGACAAACCCATTCATCATGAATTGCCCCTTACCCACCATACTAATACATGCTAACCCAAACCCTAACATACTCCTGTCCCTATCCCTGCACCTTACCTTACAAAACTCCTTTCCAAAACACTAACACTATTCATAAAAACTGTGTCTGAATGTGTGGCAGAGTTTTGATGATCAGATTGAAAAATAAAACTGTTTAATTCTGAATATTTTTTTTAAGATTTGTCAATCAATGTTTTTTTTTTCATTATGTTGATTTTTGAAATGCTAACATCTATCACCTTCTTATTGATGCTTGTACATTTCTATAAATCAAAATATACCCATATGAACACTGTCACACCAAGACTGCACAGGCTCAGAGAAGAGGGAGAAAGAGAAGAAAATGAAACCCTTACCTGTTGCTTTTCTCCAAGTAGTGTAGCTACCACGACAGGACACAAGCAATATTTTATCTTCAGTGTTCTGAGCATTGACCAATTATACAGAAAACATCAATAAGAAAGCCATGGTTATACCTTTCACTCACGAATAAAGGTCAGAACAAACACTGAATAAGGATATCATGATAAATGTAACATATCATTAACATTAAAGCATTTACACACACACACACACACACACACACACACACACACGCACACACGCACACACGCACACACACGCACACACGCACACACACACACACACATATATGTTTTGTACCAGCTACTCATTTTGATTTGTGATTGTAAGATACAGTCTGAAATTCTGGAAAAGAGACATTTTCAGTGAAAAATGTATACTGTGTACCAGTGACTCTAGGAGACATGGATGTGTATAGCTGCTAAATATCGAACTCAAGTACAAATTTGCACGGATACAGCATAACAAACTAAAATGTTACTGTGAGTGGCCCAAACATGTGGAAATCAAAGTTTACTATACACACCAGTAATGTGCACCTCAAGGGTAACTGTGCATAACAGCAGCATGTGTGACTCAAGAATTACCATGCACATTAGCACAGGAAACTCCATTATTACTGTACTCTGTAGTAGTACTATGTGGAACTCAGGGATTACTATGCATGACAGTAGCATGCAGAACTTGGGGATTACTGTATAGAACAGTAATATGTGTAATTTAAGGATTACTATTCATGACACTAGCACATGGAACTGAAAGATTACTGAAAGATTACTGTGAATAGTACTAGCATGCGAAAGTCAAGGATTATTATACAGTGCTAACACCATACCAACCAATGTTACATAACATGAGATAGAACAGTAATATGTGTAATTTAAGGATTACTATTCATGACACTAGCACATAGAACTGAAAGATTACTGAAAGATTACTGTGAATAGTACTAGCATGCGAAAGTCAAGGATTATTATACAATGCTAACACCATACCAGCCAATGTTACATAACATGAGATAAAAAAAAATATATATATATATATATATATATATATATATATATATATATATATATATTTATATATGGATCTCTACGGTCAAGACCATATGACTGAGTTTATGAAAATTCAAAGCTTTTGAATGGAGATTGTGGTACAGTGAGAATCAGGAAATTTACCATTTTCCTCATTGTAGCATGATCTTGCCGTTGGTGTATATAATTTGCAGGGGGGTGCAGCCCCCCAGTTGAGGGGTGCAAGGGGATTTGCCCCCTGCAAAAAATGTAAAAAAGGTAGAGTTTTCTGGGATTTTTTATTTTTTTTTATATTTGAGTTTTCAGAAACTTGATCATATGGTCTCGACCATATGAATTTCGAGTTTCTGAAAACTCGATCATTTGATATAGACCATATATATATATATATATATATATATATATATATATATATATATAGGGTTTCACTTTATAATCTCAAAATGCTAAAATATCGAATTTTAGTATTTAGAGACTATAAAGTCAAAAGTGCAGTTATGCGAAACTGCATAATATCAAACGTGGAAATATTGAATCCGCCATTGTGTTGCCATGTTCTTGACGTGCAGTGTGGTTTGTGGATTTAGCTGGGGATTCAGGTAAGTGGTGTTCTTGTAAGGGTATTAGGTAGAGATTTTACTGTGTGTGAGTGTGTGTAGTGGTGAGTTTTATGTGTTTGTGTGTTTAGCGTGACCTCAGAGTTAGTATATATAAGTAGCAGGGGATGTTTGTTATGTTGTGTTTGTATGCGTTGTTTTGTTTGTTGTAGTGTGATTAGGTAGGTGTATGTGTGCTTGTTTGTGTGCTAGTGTGTGTATGTGAATGATCGTGATTTTGAATTTCGCAGTTGTGGGTGCCGTTTTTTTGGGCTTTCAGCTTTATAGTCTCGAGATACTAAAATTCAGTATTTTAGTATTTTGAGATTATAAAGTGAATCCATATATATATATGTGTGTGTGTGTGTGTGTGTGTATGTTTTCCTATTACTGTATTGTTGATGCACTTTAGCTGACAAGTTGTGTGAGAACAAGTAATCCTCAAGGTGGGTGAATATACCCTTTCCTTTAGGATTATACGATCTCGAAGTTAGTCAGGGGGATGAGAGGTTCAGGGTGCTTGCCCCTGCAAAAACGCTGTTTTTAAGTTTGCATGTTCCAAAGAATAGCCTCAGAGCATGCATAGTACCGTGTCAACTTTTGTTTGCTGATGTAAGTGTGTCGACGTTTATGAAATCCAGGCACAAGTCATTCAACAGTAGTTATTAAATCCATATGTATCTATATCTGTACCTGTTTATCTATCTATGGATAGACAGACAGATATAAATTCTCAAAGCTGCATGCCCATCAGACAAAAGATCAACCACAACATCTGAGCATTCAATACACAAATAACACAAATACCCCAAAACCTCTAAAGCAAAAAAGGAAACAAATTTTCTTTTCTGATATATAAACCATAACCATAACAAACATTCATATCAAATCTGTCTGAATATTTATTGAGCACTTTGTGTGCCCCGTGCTTTCTTCTTAGTTATTCTGCCAGCCTTTTCACCCCTAGACTATCTCTGACCTGTGCTGGGGTAGGCATGAAAACTTAAGAGTGTCCCACAGTGTCATGCTGTCAGCTTCAGTGAGGGGGGGGGGCTCTTATGACCAACCCATTTTCCCAACCACACATCTGTGAATCACTATGGGGATGGTTGTGCATTTGTGATAGACAGTAAATCATCCTGCCACCACAGTGACTCAGCCATTGTCTTCCATCTTACCCACTCTTTGGATAATGCCCTTCCCTATGTCCACAGCTTCTTCAGGAGATCAGGGTGAAGAATGCCAATGCAAACAAGCCCCCCCCCCAGGCACCTTAGACACCCAAGCTGCTAAATAAGCACAGGTTGCCTGAGCTATAGTCATGATTTATGCCTCTATGCCATGGTACTGGCTTAAATTTGTCAGAATAGCAATAGTGTTATTAAAAAGGATTTAATTAAGGTAAAGTGCATTGTCAGGGTTATAAGCAGAAGCAAGTTTATGGTTACTTGTTATCCCCCACCCCACCTTCGTAATGCATGCTAACCCTACCCAAGCCTAGCCATGCAATTTCTGTTACAAAAACCCTTTCCAAAATGTTATCATTTTAAAAACAGCTTGGACAATTACCCTGGACAAATACACATGAATACGCAACACTAGATCTATTCCCTTGCCAAATCCTTTCTCTAATCCTAATCTAAAAGCACTCACATATACACTAAATCTATCCTCTTACATAAGACTTACTCTATCCCTAACCTTCAAAAATACACACACACACACTAAACCCATTCCCTTCCCAAACCCCTAGTCTAATCCTAACCCACATAGACTCTGACACACTTCTATTACACATGCATTGCCACTTAACCTTTGTGAACATTATCGCTATGCTCTGGTCACACAAACTTGCCTGCACTTTTTCATCTAAAGAAGTGCAGTGCAACTATACAACTAGATACATACACACACACACACACACACACACACACACACACACACACACATATATATATATATATATATATATATATATACACACACACACACACACACACACACACACATACATACACACACACACACACACACACACACACACACACACACACACACACACACACATATATATATATATATATATATATATATATATATATATATATATATGTATGTATATGGGTCTACCTGAATTAACCGAAACTGCAAATGACTGACAGCGAGATAACCGACACTGGAAGATTGACAACAGAGAAGACCGACAGTTGAGAATCCCAATGCTGAGAACACTGACATGTTAAGGTAAGTGTGTGATAGGGACGGACTTTAGGGTCAGGGTGAGGGTAAGGTAAGTGTGTGATAGTGATGGACGTTAGGGTAGGGTGCGGGTGAGGTAAGTGTGTGATAGTGATGGACTTTAGGTTTAGGGGCAGGTTAAGTGAGTTAGGGTTAGGGTGCGGGTAAGGTAAGTGTGTGATAGTGACAGACTTAAAGGTTAGGGGTGGATTAAGTGAGTTAGGGTTAGGGTGTGGGTTAGGTAAGTGTGCGATAGTGACAGACTTAAGGGTTAGCGGTGGATTAAGTGAGTTAGGGTTAGGGTGCGGGTAAGGTAAGTGTCCGATAGTGACGGACCTTAGGGTTAGGGTTTGGGGTTAAGGTTAGTGCATATATAGTTGTGTATGTAAGGTTTAGTGTAGGTTTGTAAGGTTTTTGGTGTGCTTGTGTTGTGTATGTGTTTTCCGGGAAAGTTATTTGTTTTGTTGATTGTCGGGATTGTGGTTTATTGGGTGTTTTTGAATTTTCGGTTTTCTCGTGTCGGTTATTTCATTGTCAGTGCTTTGGCATGTCGGTGTTATCAGGTAGACCCATATATATATATATATATATATATATATATATATATATATATATATATATACACAGGTACAAGCAGTGTATACATACCATTACTGTAACTTACTCTCCATCCAGTGGTACATGCTTCAGGTCACCAGTTTTTCCAGTCCATTGACTTGTACCAGGCCCCCCCTCCCCACGCTGTTACCAAGTCTAGTTGCCTTTCCCCATAGGCCATTTTATGACTGGGGAAGTCATCCCTGGTCCTGACTATCTACCTTCTCCTTTCAGATATAAGCAGTGCATCTCTGGTCACAAGCAATGTAGTTATGTGCTTTTTTTTTTTTTAGTGAATCCTGTCCTCCTCCCACCCCTTCCTTCCTTACTGTATCAGGGACAGAAGCATATACACAATGGCATACCCACATTCACACATAAGCATATGAAGACACACACACACACACACACACACCTACTGACTCACCCTGTGACACATGCACAGATTCATGCAGCCACTTTACACACACACACACACACACACACACACACACACACACACACACACACACACACACACACACACGCACACACACCATCACTTGCCTGTTGCTCAATTTCAGTGTTCATCTTAACTCAATTGAAATGTGCTAACATATTTTCTTCCCTACTCTATTGTGAGAATTAGGTAATATGAATGTGACTGCTATAAATACAAAATAATTATCTTAACAGAGTGGCACACAGATGCCTCATTAGCATAGGCTCCACCCAATGACTACCACATTTACTTACAGGTGAAATATCCTCTCTGCTCAGAAGAGACAGGCTGTGCTACTGAGTAATGACCTGTCATTGAAAAAGCAAAGGCTTGTCTAGTAAGAAAAACATGTTACGTATCCTTGCACACTATGCATCTTGACTATGAACCCCATTAAATGAGTCTGAATCACTTCAACATTAGATGTAGTGGTCCTAATTACTAACTGTGATTTAGAGATGACTATCTCTGGTAAGTGAACTCGCCATTCATGGGTCTTTTCTCAGCTGTGATTTAGCCCAAAAACTGATGATAGGGACAGCATACATTTGTACAGTTTGGGAGTACCCTTCTGCTTTATTAATGGAGAGAGGATTGCCATTCAGCCTGTCAAATCTAAAAGATCTCTGGCATCCTGTCATGACAGCTACATTCTAAGAAGAATGAAAAATTGTGTTGCATTTTCATCACTTTTCCCTCTTGTTTGAGTTTGTGTGGCCTTTGAGCTGGTATATACATATACATATAGTTTTAGAATGTAGAGGCTTGCTTCTGTACTGCCTCAAAAAAGTTTGTGTGTGTGTGTGTGTGTGTGTGTGTGTGTGTGTGTGTGTGTGTGTGTGTGTGTGTGTGTGTGTGTGTGTGTATGTTTTTTTGACAATTGACCTCCCAAGGTATTAGATGTTTTGCATTTGAATAATCATGTCTTTGTTAAACTACATGTGGTTACTAATAATGGACCCTAATAACCACTGCAATCAACAATAACAACAGTGTAGAAAATAATAATACTGTGCTATAGGGCATATCGTAAGGTATAAATAGCTGATGATTCATTTCCAGAATTTTCACATTTTATCTAAACTTATGTTAGGTGTAGACTTCCAGCTGAGTTAGAACGCAGTTTTTTCTAAAGAAAAAGGAGTGTTCCTTTTTTGTGTGGGGTAGTTGGGAGGGGTCTCTTGATTTACAACTCTAGGAATAATGGAAAGAACAGCATCTGCTTTAAATAATCTGTGCCAAGAAAAGCATAACTGCAAAGTCAGCACTTCCATTTCTCTTGCTATATCTCATGTATTTTCCTTTACCAATAGAGGACAGTCAGGAACTGTACTGGCACTAAGGAAAAAAATCAGTGTGTGTGTGTGTGTGTGTGTGTGTGTGTGTGTGTGTGTGTGTGTGTGTGTGTGTGTGTGTGTGTGTGTGTGTGTGTGTGTGTTCCACCAAACTTCATGTCAGTTTATTTCTCCACCCATACCCCAGGGCTTGTAAATTGGTGACGATAGCTCTGTATATCTAACTTTGCCCATACCTGCTAGCTGTCACCTATTTCTTTATTTTCTGGGGTTTTGTTTATTCTTTTCAGCTTCTCTTAATGAATTCGGAACTCTGGAAAGTTGCTGAAGTGACAGCAGTGAAAAATCAAGGCTTCCACACAGCCTGAGGTCAAGAACAGTATTTCAAATGACCCGAAACTTTTCTCACTCCTCCTGCAGAACTATTCATTGTCAAGTGTTAAGAAATTCTTAAAAATGTGCTGGCTCAGATTTTGGAAAGCAGATGTCTGTATCACAGCCTCTTAACCATTTAGTGTTCGTGTTGGTTTTAGACCTGCTGAAGACTAAGGACTTTCTTCCATTATCATCAAAGAAGCAAGAAATTAATCATTTCTTATGCTAGTTGTTTGTCTTTTTTTAGTTAACAGTTTATAATAAATTGCTAATTTAGTATCCACAGAACAGGCAGGCACATCCGACTGCAAAAGATAAAATTAAGATTATCGTGAGAGCTTATTTCCTTCAGCTCTAAAAAGAAGGGGCAGCCTATTCCAGTCAGAGATGTTACATCACAACACCACATTTATCCCTTCACCCAGATTTGGGAAAATGTTACTGTGTTTTCAAAGAACATGCACTCTGATGATATATAAAGTTATCCAAATTGTATATATACCGACTGCATGATATATTTTGCATTTGGAGGTTTAGATTTGTCAGCGTTTTGCTGTTTTAGAACCATTAGTTTATGAGGTGAGGCATTACCTTAAATGGCAATATTAATTTACAGTACTGAAACCTTCCTTTCTGGGGTTGTTACTTACAAGAGGTATGCGTTATTTTAGCTAGAAGATCGCTTTGTGACAAGGCACCTTTTGTCTAACATTGCTTTCTATGAATGTGCATTCTTATCTTTTCATGAGCAGAGAATTATTTGTAAACACGTGAAAAAACCCTCAGAAATCATGATGAAATTAGAATTTCCATCTCCAGAAGATATATGCCCAAAAAGATTAAAAAAAGAATAAGACATATACATGTAATAGCAAAAGTGTTTTATAAAAGGAGGGGGCAGTCTTTGTCAGAGTTTTTTAATATAATTTATGGAATTTAGTGGAAACTAAATATCCATCACTCAGAAATAATATCAGTCATGCTGAAGTCTTGCTTTTGAATCCCCAGCCAGAGCCATTTGATAAACAACATTAGCTAGTCTGTATAGATGCTGTGCTGAACATCCCTCTGACTCTGGACTCAGAGGATTAAGGGGAGTTCATCATCCTTTGGAAAAGATGACTATTTCTAGTTATTTCATACTATTGCTAAGTGAGTAGTTATTTATTGTTATTTGGCGACTGTATCTCTTTGAGCAAAGACTCTTTTTCAGAGAAGAGTCAGGAAGAAGAGTTATAGGCAGCATATATGATACTTTCCCAGCTGTACGCACTGAAGCTTCAGTATATTTGTAGACATTAACATCCCTCTAAACTATATCAGCCAAACTTGGAGGAAGTACTTTTGTAATAAATTCACTTATTCATATTTTGACACATTATGTCATATTCATGGTCATGGGAGAGTTGGAGTCTTTTTTGGCAAACAGTGTGAGCAAGGCACAGAACCACTTCTTGATAGGATGTCATTCCATTGTAGGACACACTTACATACATACACAGACACACACACTATATGCATACCCATAGGCAATTCAGAGGACCACCAGTTCACCTATCAGCATATCTTTGGGAACACGGGGAAAACAGAGCTCCAGGAAATAATGCACGAGGACAGTGTCAACCTCTATTATTCCAGAAAACAGGCTAAGAAACTTAGAGAAGGAGAATTAAAATCTACAAATGAAGGCAAGGTCATTTTCAAAACAATGTAGAATATGTTTCAGTCCTGGTTCCTTACTGAAATTCCATGGAACACAATTTCAATTCTCAGATTAGCAGAAGAGGATGTTTATGTGTGGAGGATTATATGCAAATTCAGTTTGCGGTATCTTGATTTGGAGACTGGAGTAGTCTGCCTTTTTTGAGGCACAGTAGCCTTAGCGGAAGTACATAAAAGTAGTGGGGGTGTTACTGTCGAAGGATCCTGAGGGATACTAATTATTTAAAAAAACACGCACTCTGATGATATATAGTTGCCCTAGTTTTATGTACCCTTGCAAAAATTATTTATTTGAATGTCAGTTTATTTTTTAAGTGTTGAAACTTGCACTCTAGTTTCTTTTACTTTTGGTATGGAATTTTGTAGTATAGATTAAAATGATTTACTCTGAAAGTAAGGTAAGACGAAAGCAAATAGAAATGATAGAAAACAAGGGAGGTGCTGACACAAATGGAATATAGAATGCAAAGGAGAGAGACAGACAGAATGAATATAATTGATGATAGAGTGGATAACACCACCAACAGTGGAGGGAAGTTACACACAAAGACAGGGAACGCCATGATGAAGGATAAGGTGGAATAATGGCTAACTGCCAAACTGCGCAGTGTCTTACACAACCAGTGTCTCCATGATCACCTTCATGTCTGGGTCTAACCGCTGTTAACCTGCTCATCAGGGCCAGGCAGCTGTGTGACTCTATCAGTCACATGAGGATATGCTTACTCTAGGCTTCCAATGCAAATGTCCTGCCACTGATCTACCAAGGCTGCTGCCAGGCCTTCCACTGCCTGATGGTGATATAATGGGACCAACAGGTGGCATGCTCTAATCTCTACACCTTAGCAGAGGCAAACCACCTAAGAGCATAAAAGACCCTCCAGGTCACCTTCTGTCTGATCTATGTAACTCATTTTTGCATCTGCCTACAAGAAAAATGCCTCTAGATTTCAGGCAATCTCCAAGAGCATCTGCATATTAAATATATACTCTCCCCTCTATCAGCATCACTGTATCACACTAGAAAAAGCAAAAAGGCTACCTATAAAACAATGATCTAACCTACTATTAAGATCACAACTCTAAAAATCTGCACTAGCTCCAGATAGTTACTCTCACTGCAGCTAAACTTCATGAAAAAATATCTTCATACAACTTGAGACACTGCTCACAAGACACACACCAACTCTCATTACCCTGGAATTAAATTCCACAGCACTGTATTCTCCTCTCAGGCACCTACGTTTTGGCAAGATCTCCCTGTTGACCTAAAGGAAATCAACACTTAATCCAAATTCAGAATGCAACTCAAAAAACATCTCTTCATCCAAGCCAAATACACACAAACAAAATGATACCATCGCCAATCAGTTTAATAACCACTTTATACGCATAGTACAATTATTTACCAGCCAGGTGGCTTGATGTCCCTACTCAGTCAAATAATCTTCTTCAACATTTATCCTTTCAACCAGTTTCCACAATACCATAAAAAAAAAAAATTAAAGCCTACTACAACTGCCCTTGACAATCTCCCTGGCAAATATCTTAAAATGACAAATGAGGCGATTGCATCTCCAGTTTCAATTCTGATAAATCAGCCCATATATGAAAATTGTCACCTAGATATTGAAAAAATGACATTATTCCACTGTAGAAGGATGGAATCAGTACAGATCTTTCAAACTATAGCCTAATTGCCATATTATTGCCCTATCAGAATATTAGAAAAAATGTATTTGTATGTAACTTCACAGCTATTTAATAGATACTAAGCTTCTGTCTTCAACCTAGCATAGCTTCCATCTTCATCACAGCACAATTACTATTTTGCTGAATTTAGTAAATTCTGTCAACATCCATACAAAACCAGAATCATAGTCTCCACCATCTTTCTAGACTTTTTAAAAGATTTGATACTGTCTCCCACCAGAAACTCTTACATAAACTCTCATCCTTAGGGCTCCCTAACTCTTCACTGCGATGGTTCCATAGCTACCTCTCAAACAGAGCACAAGCAGTGAAATAGTAAAAGATGTCTCCACCTTTTTGCCTGTAACTATTGATATCCCACAAGGATCTTAGATTAGGCCCCAGCCTTTTCAACATATTTATCAATGATATCTACACTGCTACAAAAATGCTACCCTAGTTCATTACACTGATGACTCAACCCTAATCTGCTCTGCTATGTCTCCCTCTAATCTCCAAGGCCTTACACAAAAATCTATCTTATTGATTGATTTGTGATTGATCTGTGGCTAAATAATTCACAACGACTACTAACCCCTCTAAAACACTAAATTATTGATCTTTATCCAAAAACACATCTCTACCAAAACAACAGTACCTACTATCATCTCTGCCAACAACACCATGAAAGAACAAGTAAACCACACACAATTACAGGGTATATTTAATAGATGACAAGTTGAAATTTAGCCACCATATATCACACGTGGTTAAAAAAATCATCACAAAATAGGTGCATTATGCAGACTAAAAACCTACCTCACTGACATAGCCAGGAGATGTATGGCCTCTGCTTTCTTACTGCCATCTTTCTTCTATGCTGTCCCAATCTTCACTAGCCTTCAAGCCTCATAACTGTCCAAACTTGAGCAATGTTATAATAAATTAGCCAAATTTGTAATAACTATAATAATAGAGCACTTCACTGCCTAGTCCTAGGAGAATTAAACTCGTTAGAACTTTGCTCTCTTTCTCAGCTAACTACAATACACAGACTTATCTATAAGCCAGAAAATTTCCCAGCCATTAACCTCTTAATACAGCATTACTGGCACAAGAGAATTTTGTACTATAGAGAAAAATTGGGTCTACATCATTTTATTGATGTGACAAGCCATCGAATCCATTGAACGCTAATTCCATCAAACGTTCATTTAAGTGAATTTCTTTCCAGGAAAACAAAAACAGTCAGCCAACCTAGTGACTCTCACAAAAACCACATTATTTAAAACCCACCCATGGGGGAGGGGTTAGACCCCCCCATCCCCCTAACTGACTATATCAATTCTGAGATTACACTACAGTGGGGAAAGTGGCAAATTCCTAATGACGGCCAACAAGCTTTTCCACCAGTTTGCTATATTATCAAACCATTTCTATTCATTCGGAATCACATAACTTGTATGCACCAATACCTAAATAGTTTTACTAGGAGCTACCAACTATATACATACTTCTAATATAACCTTAACGATAGCCATATATATAATTATTAATGAACCTGCTTTATACACCACCTCCTATCTATGATATTAACATTTTCCCCTACCTAGTTCGTCATCTCACCTCCATTTCTTTTAAATTCCCAAGCACTAATAAGATGATCTATTATTTATTTGTCAAGCCAGCTAATGCACCACTTCACATTCTCAATGTTCAACATTTACTAATGCATAAGTATCTTTTATACTGTATAGTTTGCCTTTATACATACTCTAACATGTGGTCTCTACCATATGAATTATGAGTTTCCAAAAACTCAATAATACGACATAAAGTCATATCTAGATAGATAAACAGAAATATATATATATATATATATATATATATATATATATATATATATATATAGACATAGATATATAGAGCATTATATAGATCTGATTGTATTAGTTTTTGTTGACATTTGCATTCATCGACATCCCAAACAGAAATTACAATACTTCAAAAATCTGGATGTTGATGCATGGCCTATAAACAACCTCAGCACATACAAAACTTAACATAAAACAAAACAAAAAACATACAAAGCATATCCCCCACACACCCTGCTAATTATATATACTCACTCTGAGATCACACAAAATTGAGGAAAGGGAATATTCATAAAACCTGAGAATTGTGCAATCTCCCACACCTGACAAATATCTGTTTAGTCAACCCAAAGCAGTTGACTAAGAAAATGTCACTCAAACACAATGTAGACTAAAGCATCTACACATGTGTTCTTAGGTTTACCATGAAAATGCAGAATGAAGGTTCGGTGAAAATGGGAATGTCGAATGTCAGTTGGCTGCTTCTCGTATTGCCGACCTTCAATACTTTGAGTGTTCTTTGCTGCAAATGCCACTGTGCATTCGTACATATGTGGTCGACGTTACAACTAGATATTGCAGTACAGTGCCAATCAAGATATTACCCTTTTCCTCACTGTAGTGTGACCTCAGAGTTGGAATGTGTAATTTTCAGGGGGTGAGGGGGGTACAGCCCCAAGTCACACGATTTGCAGTAATGAACTGCAAAAAAATGTAATGTGCGAATGCAATAGTGTCACTAAATGCACTTTGACATTTTCATCTAATTAATATGCACGACATCAGTATTTTGAGTCACCAACATGAATGGATTTTGTTGTGTCGTTCGCGCTTTTGATGGTAAACCATAATCTTATATATATATATATATATATATATATATATATATATATAAGAGAGAGAGAGATGATATATATATATATATATATATATATATATATAGATGATAGATATACCTGTATAGCAGATCTACATAACTGATAACAATATCAGGCTTTAAATTTACAATAAGAAACAATAACATCTATATCGGCACACAGTTATCTTAGATATGAATAAAATATACTCAAAATGGATATAAATCCTCTACTTGATGGGCAACAGTTATCAATTATGCCTTGCATTCTTTCGTTTCAGCATAGGAAAATAACATTCCTATTCTCTCAAGTAAATGTCATAACTGAAAGGTTTTGTGGAACTTGGGACATGCATTTTGAGTATATAGTTTCAATGATATGTCTTGGAGAGAGTCTATCCAATTATTCTTGAGTAAAAACAGTGACATATCACATGATAACAGATGGCTGTTACTGTGCCATTTAGAATTCAATCAGTAACTCTATGTAACACTCATTTAGGTGATTTGAATTATAGTAAGAAAGAAATGAAAGTAAGTAGACATGACAGAAATAAATCTATAAGTGTATGCATAGAAACCGAGTATGGAGATCACAATACAGTGCAAAATGTGAATATTCCCTTTTCCTCGCTGTAATGCGATCTTGGAGTTGGTATATTTAAGTAGGGGGGGGGGGGGGCACAGCCACCCAATGTTTTTTTTTATATTTTTTTTTTTAGTCAGCCGATCCAGCGACTAGACTTCACTGAAAGTGCACTTTCATTGAAATGAACTTTCGCTGAAGTGGGCATCTACTTTTCTTTTTCAAAGCAGTGAAATTTCAATGAAGAAAAGTAGAGCCACATATACATACATATATAGTGTAGGTGTGTGTGTGTGTGTGTGTGTGTGTGTGTGTGTGTGTGTGTGTGTGTGTGTGTGTGTGTGTGTGTGTGTGTGTGTGTGTGTGTGTGTGTGTGTGTGTGTGTGTGTGTGTGTGTATCTATCTATATACATAGTGTGTGTATATGGACATGCCCACACACACACACACACACACACACACACACACACACACACACACACACACAAAATTTAGATTTAGTCTTCAGTTGTTAAAGGTGCTATATTTTTGTCATAAAACTGCCAGTAGACTATAAGGGAGAGTTGGTAGGGAATGGCCACTGCTGCCATTACAAGTGTATACATGCTAACTGCCTCTATATTATGTAGGAATGTGGCAGCAGAAAGAGAATATTTATCATAATATTATGTTGCAAATGACTGATTACTCCCTTACTGTAAAATTCTAGACTTGGGGGAATTGTGAAATCTAACACACTATTGATTATTTTACCTTTCACTAGAACTAAGTTTCTCTTATATTGTCAGTTATTATTTTCATGTTTTGGAAAGTAAGCCCACCCACACATCAACAGAAAGATGTATGCAATTATGCAGTTAGACTTGACTTGAAACATTTCAAAAAGACAATGCTACTAATGATATTTGTTATGATCTGGGTGGCAAGTTGATATTTTGTTGTGGTAATTGTCTGTAGAAGTTATTTTTCAGATCTAATATATTTTAAATGGTTCTGTGCCATATTAGTAGTCTTGTTAAGTTTGGAGTATTCAGTATTGTATCACTAACAAGTTAAATTTTTTGAAGCATAGGAAGAATTTTCCATGACTTCATATAAACAATGAATTGTAAATATTTGATATCCTCAAGTCATTTTTTTCTTTAGCTGTATCTTGTTACTTATTGTGTTCATGGAGAAAAAAATTTGGTTAAAAATGTGAAAAACAAAAAAGCACAATACAGATGTTATACAGGGACATACCATGACATCCACAATTATAAAAATCATTATATAATTATTTAACATCAACTAAGCATTCTCCCATCTACTCAAAAGAATCATATTCATTAAATGAATTACAAAATCCAATGATGCGTGTGCAGACAGAGGAAAGACAGGGCATCAGTCACTGTATATTTTTTATAAAATTACATGACACTAACCTTAGTATGATACTGTGTGATTTGGACTCTATTGCTTTACAAATCATCAAGAAGCTGAAGTTCAAATCCTGAAAAGGGTATTTGTTAGAAGCGAGGGATCTCCAAACAGTCCCAGAGGCCACTTATGTTTAAAATCGCAGTCTATTTTTAAATGATTGTAGAGTGATATCAGTAAAGATCATATTAATACTAAACACTGCAAGCAGTGAAATGTCATTTAATAGTCACGTAATTCATTTATTTTAGTGACTAATTCAACTGACTGCAAGAAGCTTATTTGAAATGGAAAAGTGCAAGAAATATTAAAGTTTGGAAATATTTATTTATTTGTTTGTTTCTTTCTTTCATTAGTTATTTGTAGCCAAGGAGAATAATGTCACATTTTGAAGATTGCCTGCTTAACTGATTTCTTGGGTGTCAGCAGATCTCCAGCAGCTCTCGGTCAGATACTCCAGGGCTCAGTACATTTTGCTAAGGCTAAGTCTTCTAAAAGACATGGCTAACTGGTCAGTATTCAGATAGAACAAGTGCTTATGAGACTGAATATCACATTGTTATAGAAGGAATTAGTGAGTTGTTTACTTCCTGGTGATGCTGGTGGGCAGCTTTATGACTGGACATAAAATATATAGAGATAATTCGATAGAACATAACACCACGCTCTGGAAAGAATCCTGGTATAATTATGGCCTGATTATGACAATTGCTGAACTGGTATTGTACAATAAACTCTGTAATTAAATTAGTCTCCACTGCCTATTTTCCCCCCCTCCCCCCAAATATTGTATCTTCTGGTTAACCATCTGCTTTATGTTATTGCTTCAATTTCTTCTAATACTTAGGGTCCCATGTATTAACTCCTGGGGCTTGTACCATCTCACCTATAGATGGATTGGTAAGGGAAAGTTGAAAGATGGAAGAGAGCATCTGTCAGTATCATATATACTGTCAGTAACATATATACTGTTCTGCACATCATACATACTAGTGTGCGAACAGTATATATATATATATATATATATATATATATATATATATATATATAATGTGCACACTAGTATGTATGATATGCAGAATAATGTGCACACTAGCATGTATGATGTGCAGAACAGTATATATATATATATATATATATATATATATATATATATATATATATATATACATACATATATATATATATATATATGTATATATATATATATATATAGATATATAATGTGCACACTAGTATATATGTATGATGTGCAAAACAGGATCTATAGTATGCACATTAGTATGTATGATGTGCAGAACAGTATATAATGTGCAGACTAGTATGTATGATGTGCAGAACAGTATATATATAATGTTCACACTAGTATGTATGATGTACAGAACAGTATATATATATATATATATATATATATATATATATATATATATATATATATAAAATGTGCACACTAGTATATATGATGTGCAGAACAGAATATATATATATATATATATATATATATATATATATATATATATATATATATATATATATCCTCCATAAACTCCATTTTCCACCCAGGTAAAGTCAGTACCCCTCCTCCTAACATCCCTCACTCCTCAGAAAATATTGCTACCTCATTCAACACACACTTCACCCAAACCATACTATCACTAGCTAAACAACACAACCCTCCCTCCAACCCACACCTTCAACTAGTAATCTCCCCACTGCCTTCTCTTTTTCTCCTGTACCTACCTCCAACATAAAAAAAACTCTTAACTAAACTTAAATCCACCAAATTAGCAGCAGACAACCTCCCAAGTGAACACCTACAAATCGCAGCTGATGCTCTGGACTACCCAGTATCCATCTTGATTAACCGATCTCTGTCAGAAAGTTACGTTCCCACATTGTGGAAAGTCTCACATATAATTCCCCTCCACAAAGGCGGACCCTCTGCAGAACTAACCAATTACCGCCCCATAGCTATTCTCTCTCCACTCTCCAAAATACTAGAGAGATGCATACACTCTCAGGTCTCACACTATATCCTTACTAACAACCTCCTTTCCAGTACTCAGCATGGTTTCCGACCAAACCATAGCACCACCACTGCCTTACTCTCCTTTACAAACACTATCCTTCAGCATAAACACAATGGCTATCTCTCCTCTGCTACTTTCCTAGACCTATCTAAAGCATTTGACATGGTCCCACACAAACAACTTATCTCTGTCCTCAATAACCTATCCTTCTCACAATCAGTCACCAACTGGTTTCAGAGTTACCTGTCTGACCGCCAACAATCCGTTGTATGGCAGAATGACATATCTCCCCAACTACCTGTCTCCATAAGGGTTCCCAAGGATCCATCCTTGGACCCCTACTTTCTCTGTTTACACCAATAATCTAGCCTCTGCCACCAAACATGGCACACTCATCCAATACGCAGATGACTCTACCATCATCTGCTCAGCCCAGTCCCTACCCAAACTGCAAAAAGTCACACAGGAAGCCTTTTCTCTGTTGAAACATGGTTATCCGATGCCCAATTAATACTCAACCCAAACAAAACTAAACTACTCATCTTCCAACCCACCAAACATACTCAAAACAACTCTCACTTTAACATCACAGCAAAAGACAACACCGCTATATACCCAACTGAACACACCACATTGCTAGGAGTGGAAATAGACAATAAACTAAAATTTGACATTCACATATCCATGACCATAAAAAAAGTCCACAAAAACTAGGAGCATTATACAGAAATAAACAATTTCTCACCAAAGCAGCAAAGATTTCAATAGCAAATTCCCACCTTATCTCCACCCTACTTTATGCCTCTCCAGTATATACCAACCTAAGGCAATGTGATCTAAACAAGCTAGAAACCTGCTACAACAAAATCGCAAAATTCACCACAGGGGCATCCTACCGTAGTCACCACTGTCTCTCACTTGCTGAACTGGGCTGGCTTGAACTCCCTCACCTCCTTCAGTGGTATCAACTCTCACTCACCCACAAACTAGTAAACCATCCACTAAATGTCCCATCCCTCCAGAATCTACTCCAACCCTATCGCACCACCAGACCACTAAGATCCAGCAACATAAATCACTTGCAGATCACTAAAGCCAATAACTCTGCTGGTGAAGCACTATTCTCTTGCACCATAGCCAAATTATGGAAATCACTCCCACCCACAATTACCTCCGTACCATCATGCACCAACTTCAAAACTTTATTAAAAGCGCACCTAAAAACATGCTGGCTATGCCCTTGCAACTCCCACTCTAATATCATCCACCCCATCCAACTACTGCCTTTCTTTCACCTCCACTAACTACCATGATGATAGCAAGCTCAGATGCTCATAAGCCTAGTACTTATTATACAGCATGAACTTCTCATTGTTACATTTGTTAATGCCTGTTATGTACTTCACAGATAAAGATTCTAGTTGTCTACTGATGTACTATGTTCTTCATCTGTAAATATGTTGTAAGTAATTTCTATGTTAAATTGTTAATCACTATGTAATCCAATGTAACTACTGTCTGTTTATTTTACTGTGGAGCTTTTCTCCCCGGGCCTCTGCTGAAAATGGACCCACGTCCAGCGGACACTCCCGGTCAACAAATTTAAATAAATAAATAAATAAATAATAAAAATAATGTGCACATTAGTATGTATGATGTGCAGAACAGTATATAATGTGCACACTAGTATGTATGTATGATGTGCAGAACAGTATATATATATATATATATATATATATATATACACTGTTCTGCACATCATACATACTAGTGTGCACATTATATATATATACTGTTCTGCACATCATACGTACTAGTGTGCACACTATATATACTGTTCTGCACATCATACATACTATTGTACACACTATATATCCTGTTCTGCACATCATAAATACTAGTGTGCACATTATATATACTGTTCTGCACATCATACATACTAGTGTGCACATTATATATATACTGTTCTGCACATCATACATACTAGTGTTCACACTATATATACTGTTCTGCACATCATACATACTAGTATGCACATTATATATATATATATATATATATATATATATATATATATATATATATAAATATACTGTTCTGCACATCATACATGCTAGTGTGCACATTATTCTGCATATCATACATACTAGTGTGCACATTTTATATACATATGTATATGTGTATATATATATATATATATATATATATATATATATATATATATATGCATATATATATATATATATATATATATATATATATATATACACACATATATATATATACACACATATATATATATATATATATAGATAGATAGATATATATATATATATATATATATATATATATATATATATACTGTTCTGCACAGCATGCACACTGATGTGCACAGCATAAGTACTGCTGTGGAACTGTTTGTTATACTGTAATTTGACCTGAAGTATTAGCATGCACACTGATGTACACAGCATATGTACTGCTGTGGAACTGTTTGTTATACTGTAATTTGACCTGAAGTATTAGCATGCACACTGATGTACACAGCATATGTACTGCTGTGGAACTGTTTGTTATGCTGTAATTAGAACTGAAGTGTTTTCTTTGTTTTCTCACCAGAAGTAGAAGTTATAAGCCTTATTTAGAAGGTGGCACACTGCCAAAGTAGGAATCCTTCTGTGGGTTTAGGCTTGGAATTAGGACATTTTTTTGTATATTCACCCATTTAAATGCAGAGATATTGCATCAGCTTTGAACATAACAGGGGTCTAAGTTAATACGAATTGTATGGAAGTGTGTACTCTCATTTCTTGGTATTCTTCAGCAAGTTGCACCACGGATATCAAAAGTGGCCGAACAGAAGATAGTGTACTTTACAGTTAGGAAAATGCAGCAGTATGATGGCATTCAGTTAATAAAGCTTTCATATGCTTTGTTGAGATTCGAGCAGGTTTTGGGGAATCTGGTGCATTGCATTTGTCGGTCAGTGAACAGTGTGGTGATATTTGATATATTTTGTTATCCAGCTGCAAACCTATTTAAGCAAACAATTTTCACCAGTGGACACATGAAGTATAGTGTCTATACTGCACAAGTTTCCTGACATTTTTATATGATAAATAACATATGCATGCAAATTATTATGTGTGTCTGTAAATTAGATATGCACCATATACAATCTCAATGACACATAAAAGCAAATGAAGTCTGTACCATATTAAGACAAAATTAATATTCAGAGAATTGTAATAGTTGTTTTACATATATACCAATAATGCTTTTATTTAACACTACATTTACTACACAGAGAAGCTGCATACGGTAATAATTCATACTAGTTTCAAAGTCAGAAACAGCTAAAACCTTTTCAGAATTTGATTGATAGTATCTCTCAGTTGTGAATGAGCTTTGACAAAATGGCCACTAGCTGCTTATAGTCTCCTTCAGTTGTATTTTCATCCTTTCAATTATTGACATGCAGCATAGTGTATAACACCTCAGTTCCTCCACACATCCTATGATTCACTAATACCCTAATACCCTTGCCCAACTTCCTATAGGAAACCCAGTCTTGAATTAATATTTTGTTATGATCACTGGTTGATATAAACAGTAACATCTTAGAAACAGAAAAAGGAATTTTAGAAATTAGTAGAAACATGAGTTTATCAATAGAATTACTTCATTTATAATCCATTATCTGTCAAAGCAACCCAAACAAATGATTAGCCCAATCTACCCCACTTCTATCAAGGGCTTATAATTACGTGTAAATATACAGAGTGTAATCTGTGGATGATGGGCATTTACAACCTGGAGTCCTTAATAAATAATGTAAACACCTTTTAAACTACAAGCATCTCTTATAGGTCTTAAATGTAAGGCTTGCTTTGATTATGGTTTACACTTTACAAGTTTGTAGTAGCATCTTGGTTAGAAAGACCAGCCTTGTCAAAAACATGATTAGACAACTACTCAGCTAGCTGCTGAAAAAAAATTGTAACTGACTAATGAGTCCTGTTTTCTTGACTGCATTTTGAGATTGCTTCCCATTCTTCATTTTGATTAAATCGTCATAGTTGACTGATAACTGAGATAAAACAAATGATCTCTTGGACTGGCTCTTTTGAAAGTATCTGGAATACCTTTGTATTTAATCATTTCCCAATGAAAAACCAGGATAGCTCAAACATAGTCGATTAGATAAATTTACCTCTAAAATACCTCCATAATAACCCATTCATAACATCATAGTAGTCCACAACAGACATGTTTCAGAGCTATGATAGGTAACACAGTCCCCATAGCTCCCAGTAACTTAGTAATTCCAAGGAGTTCACCTAGCTTTTGCAATTTAATTATTTGCAGCAAACTATCAGGCCATATTAACTTTTATTTTATTTATTTCTTTGTTGCTTTTTCATTGGTGCATTTATTCATCTATTGCGTAATCATATGGTTGCATTTAATCATGCCATGTACAAGAGTCGCTCCAGTTGCTATAAAAATACATAGGCAGGTGTAAATGTTGAGATATAAAGACTGTAGCAGCAAAAATATCCATGAACTAAGTTATCATGCATGCATACATTCATATTTGAAAACAGAACATGCAATATCTTTAAGAGTATGCATGCAACATGGAAGTTGGAGACCAGGGACTTTGTGCAATTTGTTAGAACAACCAGCAGACAATCAGAGCAAGCTAAATGAAAATGAAAGATAAACCTGTGCATCTGTTGATTCTGAAAATGATTTATGAAGTTATATTTAGTGATGTGATATAAGAAAGCTTGACAGTCCATGCATTTTTTATGATAAGCTGTTTGCTAACAGAGTATGAACTTTATATATTATGTCTTAAAATGAGACCCTTGTTGAAAACCACATAAAAACTTTAATAAAAAAATACACTTCTGCTATGAACTTGCCATTGGTGTAGATGTTGAAGTTGGTTCGCTGTAGGTGCCACTATATTGGATCTGATCTATAAAGGATGCATCAGACAATGCCATCTTCAGATCTTCCTTGCCCCCAAAACAACTAGGAAGAAGATTTGACTGCAGGAGCTCCATTAGACAAGGTGGTAAAGTTCCTGCTGCTCTGGGTCCATCCTAGCAGATCTCAATCTCACTCAGATGGTAAGCAGTCAAAAAAGGGTTGCAGCCTAGTGGGAAGGTGAGGGGGGAGGTATATAATGAGAGCAAATGAGCAACCCCACCTCAGAGGCTACAATTCAAATGAAAATAGACAAGGAGAAAGGGGATCGATAGAGGATTTCTGGCCTGCAAGAGTGAATTTACTCAAATATCTACATGGCTGTGATGAGTAATATGCTAGGCAGTTTAACAATATTATCAGAAACATATGATCAAATCCTGCATAATATGGATAATTAACCATCTCTAGCCAGTTTGTCATAGAAAAGAAATGCATAATGGCTATTAGCTTCTTTGGAATCATACTCCATTAATTGTTTACTAAGTTATACATTTATTTATTTATTTATTATGATTACTGGCAAAGTCCGACTGCCCATTTTCATTGAAGGCCCTGAGAGAAAAGCTCCAAAGGATTAGAAAAACATTTTAAGAACAATAATTTTACAAGTTTAAAAATAATACAAAAACATCTTCAGTTTATATAATTATACCAGATTAGGCAGAATTTGACAACACCGGTTAAAAATTGTTATAACTTGTATGACAATAATTTAATATTTAGAGAAATTTCTGACAGTTTAGAGAAATTAATGGCAAGCTAATATAATATTGACAGGAACTGCAGTGTGAAGTGAGAGAAAAAAAATGGGGTTATGTCATATTTAGATAGAATCAGGGGATAGAGACTAATTAAAGTAAGCAACTAAGTAAATAAGGGGAATAAAGTGGAATAAGGTATGAATGGGTACTTGTTCATATTTAGGGATTTAGTGATTCCTAGGGTTGAGCAAGACTGGAAACAGATTTTGGCTAGGAAGTTTTCCAGAATGAATTTAAAGGACTAGAGGGAGGGTATTGACCTGATAGCTACAGGTAAGGAGTTTCAGGCTTTAGCAACATAATAATGAATACAGATGATGCCCAAAAGATTTGACATATTTGCAGACACATGGAAGTTTTTGGTCACTGGATCATAATTACCAAGTGGGAATAGTGTTGAGCAGAATGGTAATTAGTGCCAGACAAGAAGATGGATGCTGGATAATTTTATAAGTGGTAAGAAGTTGTGTACATTTTAGTTGATGGGGTAGTTCTAACCAATTTGGGCTTTTTATTGCTACACATTGGTTGGTTCTGAAAGGGATATTTGCTTTAAATGTTGAAACTTTATTATAGTATTATTCATGCTTTGCTTTTTGTGATGCATGCAGGTTAGTAAGGATGACAGCACCATAAAGTAGTGAGAGGAGAAAATAAGTAGTGGCAAGTACAATTTCACTTGCATTGGTGATAAAGTTTTTGGCTGTATAGAGACTCCCTAGTTTTTGGTGAGTTTTTACATAAAACCATTTCTGTAATTCTAGTTCATACTGTTCATAAAAATAAGTTTCTTAATAATGTTCAGATAAAATATTTTGAATAACTTATAAAGTAAAGAAGAATAACCTCTCTCCTTAATGAATGCCTTGTTGTAGTTCTTTCAACTATAAAACCATTTGTTCGTGTTCTTCATCGTTGGCTTTACTGATATGAGTCATTGCAGAGAGGAACCAAATGAAAAGAATGAACTTGACCCACCCCCTTTTTTCTCTGCATTTCGCTAAGCTTTGCTTATTAAAAATAACTTTTCCCTAGTTCCGGAAGTTGTATTATATACCATTTTATTGTACTCATTCTGTCTTGGGAGATACTTAAAGCTGTCCTTTGAGAGTATGTCACATAGAAACACTTGCAATGATCCTTGCCATTTACTTAGCTATCACTATCTAAGCGATGATTAAATCAGAATATGAAATAAATAATAAGTAATCTAAGTTTATAAATTTAGGTTTGCCACTTACATAGTAGATCACAGGTTGTGTGCCACAGGCAGTAGGGCCAGGACTAGTAGAAAGACTGGTGCAATCTATTCCAAGAATGGAAGAGATCTTACTGCGGTGTTAGGCCCTGATCCAACAGATGATCTAACAGGCCACACTGTGACAATAAAAAACAATAGTTCACACAACATTTAAAAAAACTGATGATGCCTGGAAATGGAGAAATTGACATTTGAGGACAAAAGGATATATGTTTTGTTTCTTCTATGCAACTAACCCAGAGTTCCCTAAAAGGACTACTACTTCAAGAGTAAAGGAAAAATACAGAAGAGAAAAGTCATTGAAAAAAATGGCAAACATTACAGATGTCAATTTAAGGTCATTAATTGATCATATAAAACAAAACAGCTTACATAGACAAAAAAACAGGGAGTGACTGAGTTGGAAAAGGGAACAAAAAATAAAGTATTAGGAAATAGAGAGAAAAAAGTCCACAGGTATTTGTAACATCAAAGCGAGAGGAATGGACCTAAGAGAAGAAGCAAGACCTAACATGGTGCAGTTTATATGCAGAAAATAAATCAGTGTTACCTAATAATCATAAAGCAAAGTTAAAAATATTTGAAAATACATAAAGGCAAAGGCACCCAGACATGGTAAATGTTAAAAAAGTGAATAGTAACTCAGAAGTCTAATGTAGTGGCAAGTAAGCAATTTGTTACATTATGAAATGAAGGATTTGAATGGGAATCCCAGATGCAAAGGCTACTTCAGAATGGTGGTTTATTAAAACAGTCATAGCTTGAAGAAGTGACAGAGGAAGTAGAACAGTGCTGTAGTAGAGAAAAAACACTCATTAATTCAGTTGAATGTTGAAAGCAGTAAAGATATGTCACAAATGAAATGTCACAGTCATTTCAAAGCCAAGATATGTTCACACAGAGGTAGAAAGAGAATGATTCACAAATTGTAGATGAAACTAGTAGTCAGGAATAATCAGGTTAAGGGAAGTCCTACTAGATTTGATAAAAATTGATAAATAAAATAATATGTATGAGAGAGAGAGCAAGAGAGACTACCAAAAGTGAAAAAGACACAGGTTGCCAAAAACTTAATACGTCAAATGAATAAAATAATTGGAACTATAAAAAGAGACCCACACAAATAACAGAAATTAACAGAATACATTATTATGCAGTGAAACTAATAACTATAAAAATTACCAAGAATGTATAAATTCGTAAAGAAAATAAAGGGGCAAATAGATCACCACCATGGAAGGGCCGACTAGAAACAGTTGTGAAACAAATAAGCAAAGAAGTATCATTATTGCAAGAATACAGAAAACGAAATCAATCTAAAAACTATTATAAGTTCTTCTTCTTCTGGCTTTTCCTGGTTAGGGGTCACCACAGTGGAACAATGGTTCGCAGAACAATTGGCAGTGGTGTTTTACAGTGTTGAGTTGCCAGCCTGGCACCCAACCTTCCACAGAAAGCACACACATGCACACACTCACAAGTGAATGAGCTGAAAAAAATACAACATCAAAACAGATCAAGATTTGAGTTATACTATTGCTAATAATGAATTAGACAGACTGGAATAAAAGAGATTCATGTGGAACAAAGGATCATCTTTTTTAAAACAATGTCATAATTGAGATATGTAAAAAGAGCAGGAATCTCAGTATTGCATGGATAGATTACAAACAAAAAAAAACATTTGTTAGTATTCCTCAGACCTGGTTTATTGAATGCTTACAGATGTACACAAACAATTGCATAGTGATAAATTTCATTGCATTTACTATAAAGAAATGATAAATCTCTTTGTAGATGAACCACAAAAAAAGGGCAGATTGCTACCAAGGGCATGATTCTACCATGGACTATTTCATAATGATTGTATGTCACCATTGCTGTTTTGTCTTGCTGTCAATCCATGAAGTTGTTTACTCAACAGCCTGGGTCATGAATTCAGTCTGACTCCAAGAAAATCAAGTGAAAGCATATCTCATCTACTTTTTTGCGGATGAACTAAAACCATATAGTTCATCAAATAAATACCTGAAAGAGCAGCTACACTTTGTTAAAGCCTTCCCAGATGATGAAATAATGTCATTTTGTCTCAACAAATGTGCAAAAGCAAAATTTAAAAGAAGAAAACTAAAGACTAGAGAAAATATAAAACTTAGGGAGGAATGTGATATAAAATATTTGGAACAAGAAGAAGTGCACAAATATCTTGGAACAGATGAAGGGGCATAGATACAGCATGAAAAAATATAAGCAAAGCTCAATAAGGAATATTTTAGAAGGCTAAAATTAATACTGAAAACTTTGACATCTAGGAACAAAGTTCAAGCTGCAAATCAGCATGGACTTTTTGTTTAACTAATAACTTTGGGTGATTGACTGGCCACAAAATAAGTTGAAGAAGACTGACAAAAAAAACAAGAAAATTCCTGCTTGCCCATCAAATGATAAAAAGAAACCGTGCTTACCAAGATCATATATATCCCTCAGTCTAAATGAGGTAAGGGCCTCCATAAAATGGGCTATACATATACGTCCATGATTGTGGGATTGCATATGTATTTATTAACATCATCAGATCCAAACATACTGAATGTTCTCAAACATGAATAAAATAAGTTTAAGATGACCTATTTGCTTAGTTTAGCAGAAGCCTTTAGGAAAAAAGCAGGAATGGAAATCCAACCAATCATGGATAAAAAAAAAGCAGGTGGCAACAGACAGTACAAAAAATGCAAAATAAATAATACAAAGAAAGGGATCAGAAAAAAAAATGGAAGGATTCAATTATAGAAAGAAGTATAGGGATTTGCTGGAACAGCCTCATGTCAGCCAAAAGTGAATGGCTTAGGTGGGTGAATTTAAACCAACATATAAAAGGTTAACATCAGCAGCCCATGATAGTGGATTAACTACCAGAAGATTTATAAAATCCAAAGAAAGGTTGGGGACTTCTGGTACAGAACTATAAACAGTTACACATCTAATTGCAGGGTACAATAACACTTATGTGTATATTGAAAGACATAGCAATGTAGCAAGTTTGTTACAGAGGAGACTTTCTAAACATTACAACATCGAGGCAGCTGAGAGACATTGGAAACATGAACTATAAAGAACTGTTGAAAATGAAGTAATGATTCATCCCATGTAGTGCCTTACAAACTGGAAGGCATACATTTGTAGACTATTAAGACGTAAAAGCAGAACCAGAGCAATGATGTATAAGGATAGACAAATACTAGTTCCAGCTGTAGTAGCAAATGGACTAATAAAAAAGAATTTCAAGCATATCTAAATATGTTACCAATAAAAGTGACCTCTTATGAAATGCGAAAAGAGGCAATTCTGTATATATTCTGGGTGCTGAGAAGAACATTCATATCAAATGTTAAAAACTGAAGCAAAACTGATTTTATGAACTGTAACATCCATTCATATCAAGGTATGTAAAAACCTAAGCCTTTAGAGAAATTAAACTGAATAATATGGTTTAGAGCTTCAACAACAGGATAATAATTTAAATCTATTTACCTTGCCCAAAAGAGATAATTAGTGCCAAATAAGTACCCTCTTGCCCTTCTCCTTTATATAATGTATATGCTACCAATTTGTTAAATATAATGATGCATTCTACAATGTATAGCATAAGAAATGAGTACAGCTAGCAAAATCAGGAGTTATTATTATAACAACTTAGATGTAGTGATGCTGATAGGACCCTTCTCCCTCCACATGCACCTTCAAGAAGCTTTGCAGTAAACATAGTTATTAAAGTAAATGTTTCATACCCTCAGCTCTATGGCCTTAAAAATATTATGGAACTTGATGTAGCAAGTTATTTCAATGGAAGTTAATTTATTTCAACATGTTTCTGTCGTGGTAAATAGGGCATATAATTGGGTAACACCCTAGCAAGTCTAATTGTTCAAAATAATTTTTCTGCTTGCAAAAAACATAGTGCCATCTTACCTGTTCAGTATAATTAATTCATTACATATTGCTGCCACACAGCAGGTGTTATCTTATACACCCATTATCACAGACCATCTCATACTACCATTATCACAGTCCAGGTGCAACCTATCAGCACTTTTATTCAGACCTGTGAACCTTTGATCAAATCTGGTCCAACTTTCATCCCTCTTATTAAGGACTGGTCACTTTGCGATCCAAACCACATTGATAAAGGCTTGTCTTTGTGTCTCAGATTGCCTGTAACAGCTCTTTTCTATCCATATCTTGTCTGTGTTTTTTTTTTGTCTGTATGTGTATGTACATGTGAAGGTAACTGCTATGCTTTCTGCTGAGAGTGTATATCTATGTAATTTGTTTAATGCTGTTTATTTGGTCTTTGTTTCAATGGACTTATCCTCATTTGAGCTTGAAACTAGTGCTGTGCAAAAAAAAACTTTCCTAAGTGATAGTATGTCATATTTTTGCTAAATTTTGAAATCATGAAAACAATATTCTGTCCATTTACACATGTCTATATGGTTATATGTTCCCTTAACTATTGTTTGCTGATATTAACAGTAAGAATTGTAGA
The DNA here is from genome assembly GCF_019279795.1 of Protopterus annectens. Classification (NCBI taxonomy): domain Eukaryota; kingdom Metazoa; phylum Chordata; order Ceratodontiformes; family Protopteridae; genus Protopterus; species Protopterus annectens. The sequence continues at coordinate 1,083,242,914 of NC_056741.1, forward strand.
TATTTAGAGTAGAAAATCAAAATTGTAAAATAGTTATTCAAATCAATAAATCTAAAATGAGGTCACAGCCATGTTAAATTAAAAGACAGCTATCCATAGGGTACCAGACTTATTATTACTCCAGTAGTGATACTGACTTAAATTATGAATCACTAATGTGTGATGCCATGGTTTTCTTGCTGAAGACCAAGAAGTGGATTATTGGAGTTAGTAGATATAAGTAGCATGGTGTGTGGTTCGCAAACTCTGACATCGATAGAAGCAGAGGGGCTTGTCTCCTTCCAAAAATGCTTTTATTGGTCTTTCCTTTATTTTGAATGTGGTTCACAGTCACATGATTCCAATATTTTTGACTGATGTTTTGTGACATTATTACAAAATTGTTGGGTATTCATTAGAACACCATGCACATACATTACACACACTGTAAGAATGAAAAGATAAATTTTATGACAACCTCAAAAGCCTTTCAAAGAAGATGCCATCTCATATTTAGCAATTTAAATTCTCCATGTCAAAATCCTTCATGAAGAATCTTTGTTTATTACTGTTATGTGAAACCAAAACATGGTTATTGCCATCTTTACTAAATCTCTACTGAATCTATGTGATAAGAATTTTCAGTTACATTAAAAAATGTCAAGAAAAACAAATAAAAACACACAATGTATAAATGAAAATTAATTTACTTCTCAGATTCACACCATTCTTCGGTAGCAGATGAAAACTGTTTAAATGACTGATCCATATTTAAAAGAAACTGAAGTGTTCATACAACCACATTCAACAAGTAATACTACGTGAATTATTATTTTAATTAAATAAAAATTCTATATGTAGAAGACAACATACAGAATAACGGCATTTAAAAGTTTATATAAATTAATTACCTTTATTCAAGAAAACATGCTATGCTAACTCACTTTTATATTTCCTCAACTCCATATGCATTTAAATGATATTGGATTTAACATTCAGCCTGAGCATTTCATTATGTCAAATCACCCCCTTATACACACTCAATCCCCCCAAAAAACTGGCAAGAATTGTGGTTTTAATATTAATGTGCAAGTATTGTACATTAGAAATTTTTGAAAATATGCTCAAAAGTATGCTTCTGAGTATGACTAGTTTTTCCCATAAAGAAACAGCCACACCTGCATTGTTTAATAAACTACATCTGTGCAAAAACAATTAGATATTTGTTGCTTGTAACATAACCAAATAGATATATTTGTCAAAAACAAGAATATATTGACACAGTTTACAGTGTCCACACCTAAATAACTCTTCATAGCTACCACCACATATGTTAATACTATTTGTCAGAAGTACAAATTGAAAGTAGTATTCAAAATGTCATGCCCTTTTTGAATAATCATTGAAACGTTTCCATATTCCTTGAATCTTTTTATCCTCATTTAATAAATGCTAGTCTTTATTCAAATATGTGCCCATTGTAAACTTGTATGGTATCAAAGAATCAATATCAAGTTATAATAGTTATGATGACCCAAGACCCCTTCAATTTAAGCAAGAATTACTATCAGCAATGATGCTATTTTGGATCTTGTCAGTAATGAGGATAAAATAATATATGTGAAGACTGATTTTATAACAATCGCACATAGGATTGTAGGAAAGTTAAGGGGATATTTCTCTCAGATGTGCATCTGATAGTCAACAGATACTTGAGCTGGTTGAAAACTATGTGAAATGCCTGCAAATAACTATGGACCTAGTTCCTGCCACACTAAGGTATTAAAAAGCAATATTGACAGCAGTCCATATAGCTTGAATGGGATAGTCTTATTTAGTATAAGAGATTCTTTGATAAATTGTCTTTCATTCCTATTTCAGAAAAAAATTGCATTATGATGTAGTCCTCAAACAATGAAAAACTGCTCATCTAGTTCTGATTCAAAGGGAGGGAATTACACAGTCTATAACTATAGACTGATTAGTATTAAATGCTTGTTTGACAAATATCTTGAAAAAAATTGTAATGAGCTTAAAGATAAAGTATGAAAATGTCTATTATTTTAATTTATATCAGCATAGTTTCTCAAGCTGTAGACCCACTGTATCAAATGTGATTAGTGTTTACTCAGATGTGGTTCAGATTTTCAATTTTAATACTCTAGTGGGAGTAAGAAACTTGAACTTAGATTTTTTATGCATTGCCACATAGGTGTTTTTGTTGATCTGTCATAGACTATGGTTTAGGATATAATGCAGTTCAGCACATAAATAACTGGTATATGGGATGGAAAGCTGAGGTATGTGTCCAAGGGGTGTAGTCCAATGATTATTACATAAAATAGAGAGGTTTCCCATGGCTCTTAGTTGGCCATTACTATTCTATATTTTTATGTCTAGGTTTCCTGTAGAAAGAGGCTAATAACTTTTTTAATTTCTCCAAGTATTTTGGGTTTCTAATAAAATGAGGGGAATGGACCCCCATTTCTAAGTCAAAGTATGATTAAAGTACATGAAATCAGTATTGTTTCAATCTTTGATGTTAGCCAGAAGTGCTCTTTGCAGCACCCACAATGTGCCCAGTAATGACTCCTGCAATTCATATGGAGTTACATGTACGAGTAACATATCTAAGTACGATTTTAAATTCCTTTTTATAAACCTGTTGTTCCTACTACTATTGGAACTTTCTGGGTATCCTTCTTCCACATTTCCCTCATTTCTGCCTGCAAATCTTGATATTTTATGACTTTGTGTCTCTCTGTGTGTAAGACACTGTAGTACCTGGGTGCATCAATTTCAATGATCAATGCTAGTTTGTCTTCTTTTCATAGACTAATATCTGGTTTTCTCACATCTACTTTTAAACTGTTTTTAATAGTTGATCCCATTTAATATAAACTGCATCATTTTCTAGGATACATTGTGGCTCATGTTTCCAGTGTTTTTCAGCTACCTCAGTATTATAATGTTTGCACAATCCCCAATGCAACATGCAAAATTAAAATATTAGGAGGAGATCGGAGCACAATGCACTTTCTAAACACATCATGCAAGCTGGGGATACACATGGTTTTAATTTTAAGGTTTTAGAGGTCATTACTCCAAATATTAGGGAAGGTGATATGAGGAATCATACTGAGTACAGGGAAACTAATTGGATCATCGTTCTTAAAGCAGATAGGGGGAGGGGGCTGAATGAAAGGGCATCCATCAAACCCCTACTTAAGAAACGAAGGATACAGAAATGAAAATGTGTACACTTTGTACTTATACTATTTTATACATTCTGTGTTCCTTAATTATTGTATTTGGAAGCGCAGGATATAGATATGAAAATGGTTATATTTGTATACATATTATTTTATGTTTTGTGTTGTCTATTTATTTCATTTGACAGTGTACTATAAAGTATTGTACCTTAGCAATGATACACCTGTGACATTGTCTTTTTAAGAAAATGCATGATTTAATTGGAGTGCTTATGTGATTGGATATTGATTTTTGAATTTTTATAAATGGAGTGTTGTTTTATTCAGTGTTACACGGTCTGAGGAAGCTTATTAGTGAAAGCACTTACCGTTACTGTTTAATTGTTGTTTTACAATAAATTTTATGAATAAGGAGCTTGAAGACTCTGATAATCTGCTTGGTTGCTTCATTGTGAGCATTTGCACAATGTTTATCTTTATTTATTTTTTCTACAATGGAGCATTTACCCTGTGGTTTATATTCTGTTTTATTTTCTTGCTTTAAAGATTGATTTTGCCTATTTATCAAGACCAAATGACATTCTTATATCATCTGAAAAAGTTTTTACCACTTGCAGTTGTGCTTTCAGTTCCTCATCTGATGAACTATACAGTTTTAAATCATCCACAAAAAGAAGATGAGAAGTCTTTACACTTTGTTGTTTTCTGGGAGCCAAAATGTAGCCATGACCTAATCTGTTAAGTAGACAGCTTATTGGGTTAAGGGCAAACAAAAGAGCAGCAGTGACAAAGAGTCACCCTGGAATATCCTATTTGAATTGTTATCCCTTGATTTTTCCTTTATCATGTCTTGACTGCAAAGTGGTTTGCCACTGTTTCATTGTCGCTGTAATGTAATTGATCAGTGTACTATTATCTTATACATTTTGCAAGCACTCTTTTATCCATAAAATGCTTTTTTATAGTCTATCCATGCCATACTTAGATTCGTTCTCCTTTTACAGTTTTCCTTTATGACCTGTTTAACAACAAATGATCCTTTGTTCCATATGACTTTTTTGTGTTACCCTTTTGTTTTATTGCCATGACTGAATTTTCTTCCAAGTGACTATAAACTCTGTTGGCATCAATTCCAGTGTATAGTTTATACATTGTCGGAAGGCAAGTTATTAGTCTATAGTTTCTAGGATCCCTTGCAGGTTCACTCTTAAGCAGGAGCATTGTTTGTTCCTCTTGTAAACTAGTTTGGTGTCTGTTCAGGGTGCACATGTAAATTGTTCTTAGCAATTCCACTCCAAAATATGATTCCCTACCCAGTTACACTTGCATAAAACCCAACAAGCCCCTCCCTCTACTTATCGCATTTCCTCCCAATCATACTACATTCCCATTTAACCCTTTCATCCCCCAACTACCTTTCTTCCCCTACCGTCTTATTTTACATTACTATTTCTACCTAATCCCCACCTGAAGATTTCCCTGGATAAATTGGCTTGTTACCAAACCTCATATGTAAAGATGTTAATAGTTTAAGTCAGAAGTTAGATACTGCATCTGAGTCTAGGGTTTTCCTTTTAGGAGAACTTTTAACTTTGTTTCAATCTCTTTGGATGTTACTTCATCCCATTGCATATCCTGCACATTTGAACTTCTTATCCTGTCTTTTACTTCTTCTATCCGTTTAGCATCTTTGTTATGTTCCACAGGATCTTCATAGATATTTTCCAAAATGTATCTATTTCTTCTTTATTGATGGCATTTCAGTTCTTTTTGCTTTGTTTCCCAATTCTCTATAAAACTTGTTTGGGTCATCAATAAATTGCTTATTTTGTATTTTTCCTGTATAGTATCTGCATGACTTCTAAACTTTTCTGCCTGAGCTCATATTTTTAGTTTATTATTTGCAATAGTGCACAAAAGATCCTGATCTGTTCTGATACTGTGCATTGCTTTTATCATGTTTATCTTTCTGAATATTTTTTGTTGATCTGTTTCTTCTTCTCTCCTCTTTTAACTCTTGTCTTAATTGCTTTATAGTTTTCTCTATCCAATACTTCCATGATGACATTTGATTTCTCCCCTTCCTTTCCATTACTGCCCTGTGTTTTTGCGGTAAGACTTTATCTGTTATTAATTTAGCCGCACAGTAATATATCCTATTTACTTCTATTATATCACATGAAGCTCTTTGACTACTACTAACTACTGTGTCCATTGGTTTTATCAGACTTCTAACTTTTTGGGTTTTATTGACTTTCTGTAGTCTATGTCTTTCATTGATCTTAATTGTCTGTCCAACTCTATTAAATCAAGCAAATCTACTCTTAGATCATTTTCTTCTAAACTGAGGGAATATTCTTTCTTTGCCATTTCCTGTGGGCATTCTATAGAAAGTTTAACAGCATCTTCCTCTGTCACATTCTTTCATTTCCATCCTGTGTCATTCGTTTCTCTTTCATATGGGAAGACTTGCATATCATTCAACAACATTGACTGTGTCAGAGTAGCCACAGTTTCCTGTTTCTTCCCTTGCTGTGCAACTCCAATTGAACTTTTGTACTGGTTTCCTATGGAAGACTCCAAAATATCTTCATATGGCAACTGATCAGATGTTTTCTGCACCACTGTTTTTTACTTAATTTGGGGATCCATTGCTCTATCCTGCTGTGATGTTGTCAAAGTTAGATTTTTTACACTAAATTCTTTACTTCACAAGTAATCCATATCCTCGGTTTCTATTTCTTTAACTTCTCCATTACTAATCCTATTTTCTACTTTTCTCCTTTTTCTTATATTTTGTATTTTAAATTTTTCCATATCCAGATGTCTTTGCCTGTATTTCTCTTCAAATATCTTTGGTGCTGCTCTTTTTGTATTGATTAGTTTACTTTCTCCTTTACATAAATATTGCAGCATATTATATCTCTTTCTCTTTCCCATGTCCACATTTCTTCTTCAGATGTCTCCTGCTCCTCCTATATAAAATACCGTCTATATATCAGTGTCATCCTGGTGAGATTTTGTGAAAAATAGGGTCCACATCATAAGGGTACTCATCAAGACTTGAGGATTCCAACAATACTACTCTCCTTTGCTTGCTTAATATTAACTTAGTATTAACTTAGTGAGCTGATGATGTAAACATTGCAGCTTATGTATCTTCAGTAATGGATCAGGAGATGCCCCAAACATTTTTGTATGGACTGTTTGAATGGGCACAGTTACATAAAGTTGAATTTAATAATTCAAAATGCAAGGTGATGCACTTTGGAAAATTTAATCCAGGTCACCCATATACTCTAGATTCCAGTATCATAGGGGGCTGTGATGGATTCTTAAACTTGGGGTGTGAGATTGGATAGAACCTTAAGTTTCTCAGAGATGATAAAATATTTTGAAGATGTGGTATTTAACTTTAAGAACTATTTTTAGAACTACTGCATGAAGAAAGTTTTTAATTTGGGGATCAATTTATAAATCAACTTAAAGGACAGTAATGCTATATGCTGCACGATTTTGGACATATGCAGGAAATTATATAGTTAGACTGAACAAAGTGCAAAGAAAATCTTTATAAAAAAGTAATGGGTGTTGAAAATTTAGGATATAAAGAGAGACTGAAGAAATTAGACCTATATTCTGTATGGTACTAACATAGAATCTTTGAGATGCACTTTGGATATATCTCTTCTGGAACATGAAAGGCTAACAAGGAAAAATAAATTGTTAATAGACTTAAAGATGATGAATTCACAAATAGGTGAATGTTACCCAGAAAGATAAGACTAACATCAAACATAATATTTTAAATCCAAAAATGACAAAGGCAACTGTTTCCATTTTATTTTTAATAATGTAGAGATAGCTGCCTTTGTCATTTTTGGATTTCTATCACGTGCTTTTTTCAGTCATTTTCAGATAGAATCTGTTAAAATTAAAATAGATCATTGCTGTGGAGGAATAGTTGATTGTACCATTAAGTCATGAGGACTGGCTGTAAGCCATCTCTTTTGAGGATGAATGACCAAAAAATAAACTTTGAAATTTTGAAATAATAGATATATTCTCATTAACTGCTTAGTCAGCAGTGTTTAGTTCCATGCCAAGTAAATGATACATCAAGACACTGCAAGTTCCTTGAGTGAAGATGATTGAC
>NC_056741.1:1083255260-1083265260 GCF_019279795.1 Protopterus annectens
CCTTGCTCTACTGTTTTCCAAACACCTGCTGAGAGACTACAAAATTAAGTGTTTTTTTTCAACTATTGTCTGCACTTTCTGTGTAACTAAACAATATTTGCTGCATATTTGTTTGTTTAAACTGTGCAACTGTATTTTACTGCATTTTTAGGTTGTCGGCTAATTGAATTCTTCTCACAACTGTACTTACTGTTCATCTGCTTGTTTGTTCATTTTACTTGTTTGCTGCACTTGAAAAACACTAGCATCAACTAGGTTCAGGTTTTTTGCTGAATCTAGTACTGTTAGTGACATTTGAAGCTTGTAAAGCACTTAACCTTTTCACTGGAGAGGTTCCCCCCCTGTGTCCTTGTGGGCGAAAGGTACAGTTTGGACTGATCTAGCTAGAGTTTCTGTTGCAGAGCTCTGTTTAGGGTGTTTTGATTGGATAATTTGAACTTTGACTGTTTTCTGTTTTTCTGCTTTAATAAGCCTGTGCTTGAACCAGTTTGTGCTTGTTTGCTCAAAGCTGCAGTGAATTAGGTCTTCTACCCTTGCTCTACTGTTTTCCATATACCAGCTGAGGGACTACAAAAGATAAGTTCTTATTTTTAACTGTTTTCTGTACTTTCTGAGTAACTAAATATTTGCTGCATATCTGTTTAAAATGTACAACTGCATTTTACTGTATTTTTAGGTTGTCTGTTAACTGAATTCTTCGTTAGCTTTTTCCTGTTTTTCTGCTTTAAAAAGCCTGTGTTTGAACCAGTTTGTGCTGGTTTGTACCTGTTTGAGCATTGCACAGCATCACGCACTCCTATGCAGAGGGACTACCGGTTACAGGTGCCCGTTCTCTCCTACACCTACTAATAACTGCCCCTGCTGTATTCCCTTTTCAATTGTTATATCCATATCAAGATTATTCCTAGGAACAGGAACTGCCAGTTTCCCTCCTTTTCTCCTACCAGCCTGGTTGACATGGGTCTACTGAGGCAGTGTAGCAACTGCCTCATGTACACTGACAAACCCCTACTTCTAAATTATTCCTGTACTATTTTGAGAGATGCACCTACATTATGAATCTGAAATCACAGCTTTCTTGTGCAGTAGATAGCAATAAGGCATGGGTTGTGAACCCACCTCCCACAACTCCTACTCATGACACACTGCATACACATAGAACAACATATGCGGAGACACTCACAAAAAAAATCTGCCGAAACACCAGAAACCTCCAAAACACACACATACTAAACCAACCATAACACCCAAAACACACAATGAACATAATGACACAAGCACAAGTGTCTTACCATCAAAGCCCATAAGGCAACGCACATTCACTCCAAGTATCTTAGTCTTAGGAGATTGTATAGTGAGACAAACAGACATTCCCCTCGCTGAACAAGGAGAAAGTCACAGTCAGCTGTCTTTCTGGTCAAGACTCATCAGATCATGCAGGCACTCAAGTCTCTGAACAACAAGCAACATTATGATATGGTCATAGTACATATTGGTGTAAACAACTTGAGATGTACCTTCCTGGACTACATGAAGAGAGACATGACTGAGCTTTCTGATTATGTGTCTCAGGCAGGTATGTCCCTAGCCTTCAGCAGTATATTACTCTCCCCTAGGATGATACCACAATATGAACAGAAAATCATTGACTTTAGTAATGGGCTTAGTTGCTGGTGTCATTCTAAAGGGATCCAGTTTCTGTCAGCCTGTGATGACATGATCAATAAACCTTGATGCTTTGCTAGAGATGGTCTTCATCTGTCACCCCTGGGATTTTGGCTACTAGCAAAGGCTCTTGCCACCCCCATAATGCCTTTTTTAGGCAATGTTACAAGGACAAAATTCCTGACTTAAATATTTCATCAAAAAACAACCTCAAGGTTATGTTGCTAAATGCTAGGAGTCTTAGGATGAAACTGCACTCACTGGAAGCAGTCCTCGCCTTGGAAGATGCTGACATTTGTGCATCAGAGACCTGGTTCAAAGTAGTGGAAAGCACCCCAGCCATACCAAGTTACACCTCCTACCATACATTCAGACCATGAACAGAAGACGTGAAAACTAAAGGAGGCAGTGCATCAGTAATCATTAAAGATAAATACACCTCCAGACTGGTTATGCAGTATGACTGCCTGGAGACACTTCAGGTGCAACTAACTGTTTGTAGGACACCTCTGCAAGTCATTGCTAGCTACAGGACTCCCTCCATGAATCAAGAGACCCACTCTGCCTACTTGGATCTACTGGAATCCATCAAGACACATCTGAACACCATGGTTCTGGGTGATTTTAATTACCTATTTATTGACTGGAAAATTACTCTTGCTCAAACTCACTTGCCCAAAGGTTCCTCATGTTCATTAAATGCAAGGCTCTGGACCAGCTGGTGGACACCCCAACTAGGGTTGACAACATGTAGGATCTGGTGCTTACCAATATGGGGGACCTCTGTAGCACCCCCACTGTGAGGTCTTCCCTTGTTAGATCTGACCTCAAATCAGTCTTACCATACCAGGCCTCCCCAGCAGCAACTAAACTAAAATCTTCTCCAAAGCAGATTATATCCTTCTAAGAGATGGTATAAATAGCTTTACTGCACCTCCCACCTCAGATGGAACTGGCAACTATGCCGAGTCCCACACCAATGCTTTTTACAAACACTCCTATAACTGCATTGACACGATCGTACCTAATAGGACCAAAAGAAGCTCTGCAACGAAGAGCAGACCTGCCTGGTGGACAGCTGCCATTAACAAGCTTTACAGTGAAAGTAAGAGATTGTTGCCTAAAAGTACAAGGGAGTGTGCGCTAAACTGGAAACACTCCTTCCTCAGCTTAAACAAGCAAACAAGACTTCTTGTGAAGTCCTCCAAAGCAAATTTACAAATCCAAATTAGTGTCCTCAATTAAGGACAGCCATAAGGTGTTCTTAAGTTCCATCTGTACCCTAAAAGATTAGACCTAGATTTGTGCTGAACTGGTAGTTAATGATAATGCATACACTGAACCTGTGGACATAGCAAACCTGTTAGCTGACAGGTTCTATGAAAACTGCACTCCCTTGTCCCCATCACACATACCACATGACATTCCTTCCACCTCTCCCCCGCCTTGTATCTCTAGAGAGCAGGTCATAAATGCCCTCTCTAAGGCCAAAAACACAGCATCTATGGGACCTGATAACATCTCAGGCTATGCCCTACATGGGCTCCAACAAGAGTTAGTAACACCATTGGGTACTCTTTTCAATGATAGTCTAAGCACCGGCTTCATCTCAGCTGAATGAAAAATGGCCTCCATTCTTCCCTTGCACAAGGGTGGTGCTTCCACTGACCCTGGGAACTATAGACCTATTAGCCTGACTAGCATTATCTGCAAGGCCATGGAGTGAATCATCATGGACCTTATCAGCAAAGATATAGGCAATCTTCAAAGACTTGACCCTACTCAATTTGGATTTGTAAAAGGGAGATTATGCCTGTTAAACCTGGTGGACATCTTCAAGACAGTCCTCAGAGCCCAGGACAAGGGGTAAAGTGTGCATACTGCCTGCCTGGACTTGGCCAAGGCTTTTGACACTATCACTCAGGCATTATTGACAAACTCACCCAGCTGTGTATCAACTCTTATATCATTAGGTGGGTCATTAAATGGCTCATCGATAGAACCCATACAGTCAAAATATGGGAACCCACCTCCAACAGCAGACCCATAACCAGTAGTGTTCCACAGGGATCAGTCATGGGACCTCTGCTCTTCAGAATCTATTCCTGAGAAGTACAAGCAATAACTAAAGATCTGTGGCTGACAAAGTTTGCTGACGACTGCAAACTGGGAGCAGTCATAGAATACACAAACATCCTACAAGAGGGTCTTATGCAAACAAATACAAACAAATGACTGGTAGCAAAGTCATGGCAACTCAATGCAAAAAAATGTATTATCATCCCTTTTGTAAGAGCGATGTTCCTGCTAACTACAACATCAACAGAAACATCCTAATCATGCACTCAGTGATGAGAGACCTGGGCACACAGGTTGACAGTAACGTTATCTTTGATCACCCTGTCGCTAAAGTGATAAGAAGGGCATTCTATATTACTTATCTCATAAGTAAGGACATTGCCTGCAGAAAAAAAGAAGTTATAACCTCCCTGTACTCTTCTCTCATCAGGCCAATAATTGAGTACAATGCCTCTTTTGGTATGTACCTTTCCAGGCACCTGCAGCAATTGAGGAGATCACAAAGGTTCCTCACAGGGAGAATTCAAGGTCTTCAGCATCTGTCCTGCATGGATCGGCTGAAATCACTGTCACTTTACACCATTTCATACAGACTACTCAGAGGTTATCTCTGTTGTATGTATAAAGCAATCTCTGACTCTGCTTTATTGGAAATGCTGCATATCCATAAGTCCAATGGCTCATGGGTTACTTGCTATAAAGACCTTAACATGGTATGTGACATTACTAAAACTTGCTGGAGGGACACAGCGCTTTGGTAGACTTGTAATGGTCCTGGGGCCATTAGCTTAATAACTCCCTATGATCCTATAAGATATTTACAAGGCATGCCATTCAATTAGGAACAGTGGCGCTAAGTGCAATATATAATTTGTTCCTCCTATAGAGTTTCTAGCTAATGATTAAATCAGATCAGATCATTACTGTATATTTCTGTCATTGCTCAGTTTCCCATACTTAACTAACCTTGAACCATCACATACTTTTTGCTACTCCTAACTGCAGGACAGAAAAGCATGTGACTACACTCTGTGGCACAATTAGAAAAAGACAGCAAGAGAGAGAGAGAGAGAGAGAGAGACACCGAGATGGTCCAGCAAGATTGCAGTACTGTCCAACTGACAAGTGTGTCTTCACTATCATCAGTTTTTTTTCCTTTCCAGTGGTGTAATGGGCTGGGGGGAGAGGGGCAATCTGCCCCAGCTAGCACTTCTGGAACTATCAACTTTAACACTTTTAATTAAAAAAAAACTGATTAAGGGCATTCTTCTTTAAGAACAGTAACATAGCATCCCGTAGCATCACATCTGTGTGTGCATTGTTCTTCTTCCTGTCCTGTGCAATTTTAAAACACAGCTTTGTCTGAAAGGTGAGTTTTCTAATTGCTGCTTACATTTGTTTTGCTGGTTCCTGCCTGAGTGTTGTTTGGGTATTGCCCGATTTAATTCTGCTGCTGCTGCTGTTTAGATAAGGAGATTTTCTAATTGCTGCTGCCCGATTTGCTGCTTACATTTGTTTTGAATTCTGCTGCTGATTCTGTTCTTACTACTGCCTGCCACTGTGTGTGTGTGTGTGTGTGTGTGTGTGTGTGTGTGTGTGTGTGTGTGTGTGTTTGTGTGTGTGTGTGTGTGTGTGTGTGTGCGCGTGTCTGTGCGTGTGTACATTTGTTTTGAATCGCGTGCACATCTGTTTTGATGTGTGTGTGTACATGTGTTTTGATGTGTCTGTAGATATGTTTAGATGTGTATGTACGTTTGTTTTGATGTGTGTACATTTGTTTTGATGTGTGTGTATACATTTGTTTTGATGTGTGTGTGAGTGCATTTGTTTTGAATTGTGTGTACATTTGTTTTAAATTGTGTGTACATTTGTTATGATGTGTGTATGTACATTTATTTTGAAGTGTATGTGTGTACATGTGTTTTGATGTATGTGTACGTTTGTTTGATGTGTGTGTACATTTGTTTTGGTGTGTGTGCATGTGTGTGTGTGTGTGTGTGTGTGTGTGTGTGTGTGTGTGTGTGTGTGTGTGTGTGTGTGTGTGTGTGTGTGTGTAAACTCAGGCTCAAACCCTGTACCTTAGGTACAAGAAAAAAGAGCCTGAATTGTCTATCCATACCACCACTTGTGATCCAAGCTCTCAACTGTCCAGATTTTCACAGAATGTTTGGAATGTTTGGCTCATACTTTTTGGTCTGTTCCTCTTAACGTTTGTGGTTTTCTGGCAAATCAATGAGAACTGAATTCACTAAATTTATGATAGAAATTTAAGTTTCAGTTTTCCTATCATTCAGGAAATGCATGGTAATACAAAACACTTTATTCTAGCAACCTTCTAAGATTATACAAGCAATGTTTAAAAGGTGCCTCTGGTTTTGGGCATTTGCCTCACCCCAAATACGTTTTGGCTTTTTCTAGATTTCTTGTGCTGCAAAGTTGAGAGATTTAGTTGTGTCAAGTGGACTTTACAAGGAGCCGAGTGTTTCGGGGTAGAGACGTTTAGTGCTGCATATGCTAAGTCTGTTTGCATTATTAGTAGCATAACAGGTAGTATACTTGCTTTTGATGCAGAAGGCTGTGGATTCTAATCCCATGGTATGCAGATGGATTGCTGATACTATCCTGCATTGTACTTTAAAGGGAGTAGATGCTGCAGTCCTGTGAATGTCTTCCTATGGATGAGATACCTATTAACTATGAAACTGTTATCAGTTTGCCATCCATTCCCTATTGCAATATTACTAGCTTATCATTTTGTTAATGTAACATAGGCAGTTTATTCTTCAGGGGCAACAGGCACTTTATTTGTAGATGAAACAATGAAATATAAAGCTGTTTGCTAGCAGCAACCTCTTAATTAGTTACAGATATCTTTAATGTGGAATTATTTAGATGACTTTTACTTTTGCAGAAATTGTGCATATTTACTGATATTGGTGGATTGTAATGATGGAAGTTTGAGTAGACTTTTATGATGGAAATGCTCTGAACTGGGCAGTTTTATCATTATTGGTTCATACATTTTGTTTCATTGCTTAATGGAAAAATGTTCAAAACAAAGTTAAAACACATTCTAATAAGTGTGCTGTATTATACAAGGAATATAATTTAATACAATCACGAAGGTGAATCAAAGAACACATTATGTTTGCATGGTCCTAAATATGTGTGCAAGGGGCCTATGATTTAAAAACATCCCAAAGGTAAACATTATCCTCCACTGGCCAGATGCATTTTTCTTTGAATGTGGGTTTCAATGCTGTTTTAATGAATGAATTTAAAGGACAGAGAAGTTTTAATGCTAAGTCCATTTTCATTGCGAGACTGTATTTCTTTGTTTAGCAGATGTCTATCAGTGTTTGTGCTATAAAATTTAAAATAAAAGTTTTAAAAGAAATGTAAATAATCATTGTAGAAGTAAAGCATAAAGCAGTATACACGTTACAGTGTTTATGGTAAATGAGAAATAGCCAAGTAATGGGACACTGTGGGTGCATTTGACCATGATTTTGTGAGGGGGGGACGGGTGGCAAACTCAAAGACAGCCCCAGGCAGCACAAACTCTAGCTACGCCACTGATCCTAGAACAATCATTTCCTTTTGTATACTTTGTATCACACTGACATACTTTACAATAAAGTGGAACTCAACTGTTATTGTTAGCCAAGATGGCTTCTCCCCTCATGGCCATGCCTGAACCGAGGAGTTGAGCAGCATCTATCATATCCTGTGATAGCCCAACCAACTCTACTGATCTTCACTAGCACTCATCCTAACCACTAGGTTAGTAATAGGTTAAGTATTTGATGATTCAATGTTGTCTATATGTAAGTCGAACTGTAGCTTCAAATTTTAGTTCACTAAACTCAGATGTAGAACTTAGTGATGCAGTGGGAGAACAGGGTGTCCATAGGACTCTCAGAGCCTTTAACAGGTCCACCTAATGCATTCTTTAGACAACAAGCTCACTGTAGATGTGTCTTTGTGCTTGCCATGTCACCTCAAGCCCCAGCAGTCTGGATAATGTAAGCGATAATCATCATCTTCTTTTGTCTGTTCCCATTAGGGGTCACCACAGTGGATCATCTGTTTTCATTTCTTCCTGCCATCGGCATCGTGCTCTGTCACACCAACCTCCTGCATGTCCTCTATCACCACATCCATAAACCTTATCTTAGGCCTTCCTCTTTTCCTGTTATCTGGTAGCTTCATCCTTAGCATCTTTTTCCCAATATATTCAGGATCCCTCCTCAGCACATGTCCAAACCAATGTAATCTTGCCTCTCTGGCTTTGTCTCCAAACCTTCCAACTTGGGCTGACCCTCTAATATACTTATTCCTAATCCTGTCCACCTTCATCACACCCAGTGCAAATCTTAACATCTTTAACTCTGCCACATCCAGCTCAAACTCCTGCCTTTTTGTCAATGCCACTGTCTCCAACCCATATAACATAGCAGGTCTCACTACCCTCTTGTAGACCTTCCCTTTCACTCTTACTGGTACTCGTCTATCACAGATCACTCATGACACTCTTCTCCACCCACTCCATCCTGCCTGTACTCTCTTCTTCACCTCTCTTCCACACTCACCATTACTCTGAACTATTGATCCCAAGTATTTAAACTCATTCACCTTCGCCACCTCTACTCCTTGCATCCTCACCATTCCTCTATCCTCCCTCTCATTCACACACATAAATTCTGGCTTAGTCCTGCTAACCTTAATTCCTCTTCTCTCTAGAGCATATCTCCATCTCTCCAGGGTCTCCTTCACCTGTTCCCTACTCTCACTACAGATCACAATGTCATCTGCAAAAATCATAGTCCACGGGGACTCCTGTCTGATCTCGTCTGTCAACCTGTCCATCGCCATTGCAAATAAGAAAGGGCTCAGAGGTGATCCTTGATGTAATCCCACCTCCACCTTAAACACATCTGTCACTCCCACCACAGACCTCACCACTGTCACACTACCCTTGTACATATCCTGTATCACTCATAAATACATACTTCTCTGACACTCCTGACTTCCTGATACAATACCACAACTCCTCTCTAGGCACCCTGTCATATGCTTTCTCTAAGTCTACAAAAACACAATGCAACTCCTTCTGATCTTCTCTGTACTTCTCCATCAACACTCTCAGAGCAAACATTGCATCTGTAGTTCTCTTTTCCGGCATGAAACCATACTGCTGATCACTAATCATCACGTCCCTTCTTAACCTAGCTTCCACTACTCTTTTCCATAACTTCATGCTGTGACTGATCAGTTTAATCCCTCTGTAGTTACTACAGCTCTGCACATCACCCTTATTCTTAAAAATTGGTACCAAAACACTTTTTCTCCATTCCTCAGGCATCCTCTCAGTTTCCAAGATTTCATTAAACAATCTGGTTAGAAACTCCATAATGCAAGCGATAATAAGTTTCCAAAAATAGCAAAAGTAAACAGTAAGGAGGAAAAAAAATGCTAGTTATATAGCACTGCAGAAACTGAAGCTCTTTTGTATTAATATGTACCAAGCTCCCAAGAAGTATATGCAGTCTATACAATGAATCAAGTCACTAACTCAGCTTTCCATCTACATTCCTGATTCAAGCAACATAGAAGACACAGTGGTGACACACAATAGTAATTCTTGACAGATCAAAGAAAAACACTAGAATTTTTGGACTGTCTGACCAAAGTGAGTATGGAATGTGGTAAAATACTGGGCAGTGACAATTACCTTCATGAGAGATTTAATGCATAGAGTCTTGACTACCAGTAGTAAGGGATTGTTTGGGCTAAAATATATCTTCTAGTACATCATCAAATCATACAAAAATGCTAATAGTCTGGGTTATTCCCACTGCACAGGTCTGGGTTATTCCCACTGCACAGGTGATCAATGTTATCAACATGATAAAGTAAGTGGCTCCTTGTGAGACATTATAGCAATAACCCACACCTGAGTGTGGCTAATGCTGGATTTACCCACGGTTGGTGTGGTTTGGTCATGAGGGTGAAGCCCGAGTGGCCAAACAAAGACAACCGTGGGTAAATCCAGCATTACCCACACCCTGAAGTGGGTTATTGCTATTATACAATGACATTATTTAAGAAAAAAAATAATTGCTTTTCTTAAATAATGGCATTGTATAATGCCTCCTTACTGCCCTTCCGCAGCTGTCTGGTATTCTGCGGCAGTTCTGATGTACTGCACATGCGTATACTTACCCAGTACATCAAAGCTGTGGGCAAAAGCAAT